>NC_056739.1:1333732034-1333844534 GCF_019279795.1 Protopterus annectens
GTTCTACAACAGCATCCACTTGAGCAGACCAACAGTTGAAAGATGACACGAGTAAAAATGTATCCAAACCAGGTTTATTAACAGTACATTAGCGCTTTCATAGTGACGACCCACTACTTCTTCAGACAATAAAATCCCTCACGGCATAAAAAAGTATATATTCACTTCAATTAAATATTCAAATCACAAACTGCAAGCCATTGAAGGAACACCCCCATTATTTCATAAAACCAACGTCATATACATCAAAAATAAAACATTAAAACCTGATCAATGTGCATCTACATTATCTAAAACACATTATTTAAAAAGCATACGATTTTTCAATACAGGTTTAAGTGGAACTCCATCAGTGAGGCTCCCCCTTATCTGCTGGTTTGATCACAATAGAATTATCCTGTCTTCAACTACTTAAAGCTTCAAATTCACCTTTAGATAAATTCCCAGACTTATTCTTCTTAGCTTGCCCACTAAGGGCATCATATATATCATTTTCACAGATCTTGAGAAACGCATCCAACACAGGATGATTAATCGGGACATATGTACTGGGCTTTCTAAAAACATGTCTGTGCCTTACTAAGCAGCTTGCATTCATCAGCAGTCAAGGCTTACATTTATACCAAGGCAACAGAGAGAGGTAATGGAGTCCATTATTAATTTGAAACTATCTGGGAGAAATGTTAGGTTACAAATGCTATTTAAGAATACTTTTGTACAGACAGGATAATTCTATTGTGATCAAATCAGTGGATAAGGGGGGCCCCCCATTGTGGTTATGGGCCGGGAATATTATTATGATACCATTATACCATGAAGGTGATGTTAAATGACTGCCAGGTTTATAAAAAAAATAGTTTTGATGACATGTATAAGATGATTTCCAGGCATGATAATGTTTTATATGATTATTTCCTTAGTAATTAAAATAATTCTATAACTCCATAAAAATTTCAAGTACATGCTCCATTGATTCCTGTCATACAGGGACTGCCTACGATACACAAGAATCCAGTCACCCCTCCTTTTAGACTTATAGTATCTGGACGCTCCTGGTTGACAGAACTCATATCAATCTTTATAGAGAAATATCATAGACCTCTTGTTGAAAAGAATTGTTATATTTTGAAAGATTCTCAAAAGTTTTTGAAGGACCTATATGTTTTTGTTTCACAATGGGAAGTGGGGAAACATGAGGAGCTCAGGTTTGTTACATTGGATGTGTGATCTTTATTTACATCTACCCTTAACACTATAGGTGTAGAAATGCTTACAACATATTTAATGAGTGATGGGCCATATGATCATAAGTTTGAGTTTATTATGTTCACTCATGGAATTAGTACATGAAAATAATAATATGCAATTTGATCACCAATTATATTTACAGAGAGATGGAGAGGCCATGGGGACATCCAGTGCGAACAGTTATGCCAACTTGGTCATGGCCACCTGGGAGAATGAGAATGTTATTAGATCAAAAACATGGGATCAGGTAGTATTTTACAGATTTTTTGTTGATGAATTCTTTTTGATATGGCATGGAAGTCTGTTAGTTAGAGATTGCTTTTATAGATTTGAATAAATAGTGCTACTATCCTTAAATTTGACATGAACCATTCCTTAAGGGAGACAGATTTCTTAGATGTTAAGGTCAGTAGAGATTCCGAAATGGGTTTTACCACCAAAGTTTATAGAAAGGAATGTCACAGGAACGCATTACTCCACAGAACCAGTATGCATCCGAAACACATTTTTAAAAATACAGTGAAGGGGCAAGGTATGGGGGTTTCTCAATTGGCTGCTACTGAGATGGATTTTGGGAAAGAATGATTAGAGCTAAGGACAAGATTTACTGAAAGGGGGTATACAGATAATGTGAAGCATCACATACTTGATGAAATCCCAGCCTGGCAAAGAGATAGAACCAGACCATATTTTTCACATAATGGTAATATACAGGAGAAAAGGGATACCAAGAGATGTGTACGTATCCCCACTTATTTTTCTAGTAATGGTAATGTCATTACAGATGTTGTAAGGAAACAATGGAACATCTTAACAATTGATCTAGAGATTAGAACTATAGTGGAGGATAGACTTAATTAAAAACAAAAAAATTCCTCAGAAGGATGCTGTGCTATCCAAGTGAGAGTTCCAAGGTTTGAAGTCCAAATACCAGATATGGTACCTTTCCCTGTAATAGGTGTAACTTTTTTTTTGGATACCACTAGTTGTTTTGAACATCCAGATTATGGAACTATATATAGGTTCAACGTTGTGGCGAGTTGTGACTCACAGAATGTGGTCTATCTGGTCCTTTGCAATGTCTGTATGGCATTCTATGTGAGAAAAACCAACAGAAGACTCAGATTTAGAATTAGGGAACATTTACAGAATATTAGGAATGCAGCTTTAATGAATGCTTTGGACAAACATGTTTCCATATATGGAGATACTCATACGTTTAGGTTTTTAGCAATTGAAGTTATTACACCCAATGAAAGGGGAGGGGACATTGTCAATAATACAGAGACATCAGAAACCAGGTGGATTATAAGACTAAGGGCAGATATGGGAAAGGGACTCACTGATAGAGTCCCACTTACACCTGTATTGAAAAATTGTACGCTTTTTAAATAATATATGTTTTACATAATGTAGATGCACAGTGATCAGGTTTTAATGTTTTATTTTTGATGTATATGACATTAGTTTTATGAAATAATGGGGTTGTTCCTTTAAGATGAATGTCTTGTAATTTATATGATTTGACTATTTAATTGAAATGAATATTTCTGTTTTTTATGCTGTGAGGGCTTTTATTGTCTGAAGAAGTAGTGGGTTGTCACTACGAAAGCGCTAACGTTGTACTGTTAATAAACCTGGTTTAGATACATTTTTAGTCATGTCATCTTGGTCAGTCCATTGGATGCTGTTGTGGACACTGATGCATTTTGTTTCTTTTCCGCTGGACTGTGTTTTTGCTGCATGTATAGAAATTTATATGTTTATTTGTTGCTCTTTTTGTCTTTGATCTGACTGTACTATACATCAGTTTTTGTTCAAGAGACAGGTTCTATCACCATCATTTAGACTCCAACGTTTAGCTTGTTGAAGTGACATGCCTTTTGTTTGTTCCTTATTCTTCAGGTTGTTAATACAAATATCTTTAGCACAACCAGTTCTGCCCTTATTCTAAGTGTCATTATGTGATTTTGTTTGTTCACAATTCTATGGTCAAGATGTTATATGAAACGGGTCATTTTATTCCCGGTTACTAAAGTTTCTATTCGTCTCTGACTATGATGTCTAAATATAGTCTTCTAGAAATTTAGCTTATTTTAAATATTTTAAATATTCTAAATACATTTTAACATTTTAATATATATATGTTTTATACATCTTTATATTTTACAGATGTTATATATACTTATGTTATATTTCTTAGTCGAAATGCATTTTTTCATATAGGCTTTATATGGATATAGATACTTTGTCCATATATTTTGTGTTATATGGTTGTTTTTATCTGTAGAACTGAGATGTGACGCGCTCATTAACCATATATACAGTGACATAAGTTGGTCACGTAGAACTGATTTAATAGATTTATTTATTAATTACATTCTAATTGTGATTTTACACTTGAATATCCACACAGAATAATATCTTGGTCACAGTTGCTAAACAGTATTCATAGCAATGAAACCATATATTTTCAAAGATAACATCTCATACAGTATTTCACACCACGTTTTTACTGCATTTACTATCATGTTCTTTTAACTTGTTTCAATATTTATAGCTATATTGGGAAATTGATTGTTGTGTTTATTAATTAATTAAATAATTGATTTCAATAATCACTACCTACACCTGTATATAAGGACAAATGTTTTACAACTTGATAGATCTGAAGAAGCGTACAGTCCGTACGCGAAAGCGCTCATCCTTGTGTGTTTTTTACTTAAAATAAAAGAAAGTTTTGTTGCATCATCGTGGTGGTCTTCACTCTCATTTTACCTACTACTTATTCCTGGTTTGGTGGAGAAGACCTTTGGGAGCTAGCCGAGGTTGTGTGTGTTTTCTGTATGGCATTCTATGTGAGAAAAACCAACAGAAGACTCAGATTTAGAATTAGGGAACATTTACAGAATATTAGGAATGCAGCTTTAATGAATGCTTTGGACAAACATGTTTCCATATATGAAGATACTCATACGTTTAGGTTTTTAGCAATTGAAGTTATTACACCCAATGAAAGGGGAGGGGACATTGTCAATAATACAGAGTCATCAGAAACCAGGTGGATTATAAGACTAAGGGCAGATATGGGAAAGGGACTCACTGATAGAGTCCCACTTAAACCTGTATTGAAAAATTTTAAATAATATATGTTTTACATAATGTAGATGCACAGTGATCAGGTTTTAATGTTTTATTTTTGATGTATATGACATTGGTTTTATGAAATAATGGGGTTGTTCCTTTTAAGATGAATGTCTTGTAATTTATATGATTTGACTAGTTAATTGAAATGAATATTTCTGTTTTTTATGCTGTGAGGGCTTTTATTGTCTGAAGAAGTAGTGGGTTGTCACTACGAAAGCGTTAACGTTGTACTGTTAATAAACCTGGTTTAGATACATTTTTAGTCATGTCATCTTTCAGCTGTTGGTCAGTCCATTGCATGCTGTTGTGGACACTGATGCATTTTGTTTCTTTTCCGCTGGACTGTGTTTTTGCTGCCAATGTTTGTTTGTGGATTAAATGTGATATTGTTCTGCATCCTTACAGACATTTAAAAAGAATAAACTAATACAAAATGTGTGAACTGGCTTTATGCTAGTTCAAGCTGCCTCAGATATTTTATCAAAAGTTGGTATAACATATCCTTAACGTTTTTGTGATTTGAAATACTGAATTCAAACCAAAAAGTGTCCTATTTTCAGTTGGTTGCCCAAAAACAACTTGGTTATAAAGTTAATATAACATGCTGTACCTCTCAAATTTCCCCAATCTTCTCCTCTTGATATAATATATACATATGTGTGTATATCTATGTGTGTGTATATATATATATATATATATATATATATATATATATATATATATATATAAACTGTCTGGTAAATCACTGAGGATTAGTCAGTCACTAATGCTAATCATTAGAATTGTACACTTACTACTCAGAAAATGCATGCTGACGTCAATTTTCCTCAACTTTGGGCATTTGTTCTCACCCATTACTTTTGTTTTGTTCATAATTCTGGATCTAAGAAACAGGTATAGCACATGCTACCACTAGGTAAAACACGCTAAGCAATGCTGGAAAAGGAAAGCTCTGGCCTATTACCAATGTCATTACAAATAAAAATCTCTCTTGAACAGTTAGTAAACACACTTAGAGGTCACAGCATTCTTGACACAATTCTTATAATATGGCTTCCTCATGCACTACTCCGCTGGTATTACTTAAATAAACACCAAATACAGTAGATCCAAAACCCTTTTTCTCCAGAAAAAAAATATCAAAAAAATAACCTGCTAGGTCCAAAAAAGGCAGCCATGAACTTACGCTGCCATCTGAAGTCAAAGATAATTATAAAAACGTTCTTTATCCATGTTAGAAAACTAAATACCCTACATGGTACGAATGTATTAAAAATAATGCATCGTATTCTGGCTCAATACATGTCAATATCCTTGCAAATAGATTAATTGTCAACATCACCCTAGCCAAAGCCCTGGAAAACCAAAATCCCTTAGTACTTATAAGTAGCCACTGTTTTTTTTCCCTAATGAGAGTTACAAAATTAAATGTTGTGGTGAGTTTCACTGCAATACGTTGCACTGTATGAGGCACTGAAACAGTCGCATCCACAGTGAATGCAGTAAATACTCCTGTACTTACATAACCATCAGTCTACTTTAAAAGCTATGCCAGCAAAGGAGCTGTGAGCATTGTCCAAGTGCCCTTCAGAAACTGCAGGGACAGAATGCAAAACACTTTACACTGGTTGTCTGTTTCTCTGATGTTCGGCAGATATTTGTTTGTATTTGGGCGGCACAGTGGTGCAGTGGTTAACATTGTCACCTCACAGCAAGAGGTTCTCCAGTTCGATTCTTGGCTGAGGTGCCTTCTGTGTGGAGTTTGCAAGTTCTCCATGTGTTCGCGTGGGTTTCCTCCGCGT
Source organism: Protopterus annectens (assembly GCF_019279795.1). Lineage (NCBI taxonomy): Eukaryota > Metazoa > Chordata > Ceratodontiformes > Protopteridae > Protopterus > Protopterus annectens. Next base: position 1,333,738,232 of record NC_056739.1, read on the forward strand.
ACTCCAGTTTCCTCCCACATTCCAAAGACATGCATCTAGAGGATTTCTTCCCGGGCCTCCGCTGAAAACAGGCTCTGTGGAACCTAGTCGGACTTTCCCGGTCAACAAATGATAAATAAATAAATAAATAAAAAAAATAAAAATTTCTTTATTATCTACTTTATGGTGTCATGATATAACACACCTTCAAAACCGTTTCAGAAAAATATGTCTGTGCCATTCATGACCACATTTAAATGTCCTCACAGACAGTAAGAAAAAATCTGGTCACTGTAGGAAATTTGTACCCCAATGGAAATCACTGAAGAACAGGAATGAAGACTTGTTTGGGATATTATGAAATAACAAATCTCTGAAATTTAGGGCATGTGGCTTTTCCATTCAAAGGGGAAATGACAAAAACTGCAGGGAGAAAGCAAACCACACCAAGTTTGGTCTATCAACACTGATATTAGGCCTTTCTTCATCAGTACACCACCAGGAATGCAGAATAGGGAAGGCAGAAGCAGCTAACTTTAGAATTAATTTTGTTTCAGGGTAGTTAGAGAAAAATTATCCTCACACATTACCCACTCGAAAGGATTAAATCTATTATGTGACATTAGCAAAACCTGCTGGAGACACAGGTTGTCTCCCAGAGGCTGCCCAGTCTCTGAAATGGACTTTCCACACACGTCAAACAGAGTACGTCACTGACCCTCCTCAAGCACAACCTTGATGAGTGGATAGGAAACTACAAATCTGTCCCAGGGATTCCACCCGTGTCCCTCATTAACAGAGGCAACAGGTGATAACTGAGGTTTCTTTTTTGGGAATAAACTCTTGGCTAGGCTTTATAGGGCCCTTGGACCATTAGCTTAGTAATCTCCTATGATCCTATGATAAGAATATTAGAGAGGAGACAGAATGGGTTTATGTAAATAGCATATCTGTACCAACAGCTCTGTAAAATTAAGAAATGAAACTTCAAATGAAATGATTTATTAAACTAGTGTCAAAAATTATCATCTTGTGCTTCTGTGCTGTTTGGCCTTATAACCCTATGTAAATGTTTAGCCTGTGACATATACACTTTTTCTAAGACCCCACTTAACTGTATTACTTGAGGAATGGTCTCCAATGTTTCAGCAAATCCCATTTACCACAATGAAAGGATCTGCAATGTATAGATTGTTCATTTTAAGAAAAAATATATAAATAATTCAGGACTTCAAAAAGCACATTTTATACTGTGCTTTGAGCTTCCTTCTTAAATTTAATATGGAATGCAGACACTTTCAGAAATGGAAATATAGTGGACAATTGCTTCTCACTGTAAGGCTAACTAAACAAACATCCATCATTATGTTGATGTAAAGACAAATCACTTATTCATTTGATAAAAATTTAGAGCTAATTACTTAACTGAGTACTGTCACTAAATGACATCATAGTGCCAAGTTTCATGGATATTCTAGATAGGCTGTCATAATTCAGCAATGTTATACAACAAGTGACAACATAGTTCAAAGGGTTAAGACCATCAGTCGATAAGTTTTGTTCTGTACACCTGGTATTTGGATTATCCTCGGTCCCTAATGGCCTGCTGTGAATGGCAGCATGTCACCTACCTAATGTGCCAAGCTCACCCTGAAAAAGGTATTAGAATACAGTCTGCATGTTCAGAAAGAGGCTGTTCTCACTCTCTCCCAGTTGTGTGACTCAACAGTGGGGAAGTGATCACAGAATTATTCCCTAGATTTCAGCTCTGCCTTCTATAATTTATCAAGTTGGTGATCACTTAAAATCAACACCACAAAAGAAGTCAATATCAAATGAATTAATAAATGATTGCTTGACTTAAGACGATTCAAGAAATAATTATATCTATAAGAAATGCATTAACTTTAAGGTAACAAGTTTGTTTTCATAAGGTAGTGATCTGACACCATGGTTACATCCATAACTCTTGATCATGGTTCAAGAAATGTATCAAGTTTCCTCTCTGAAGCAAACCATCATCACTATATTTTGATTTAATTGCTCCATCAGAGCAAACGTGTCACCAGCCTTGAAGACAAGCCACTACTTGCAAGCACACCCACGCAGCAAACATTAAAGTAGTCATGACATTATTGGTAATGATTGCAACATGAGGAAACAAGCAAGACAACTGCAAGGGTGTGTAAAACTGAAGCAGAACTTACAAGTATAAGCAAGTATTGTTTAATGTATGCAGGCACAAGTCCCTTCTGCTGTGAAGCAGTATTAAGTTCTATCCTGACATTAGTATGAATTTTCTTCTCATGTGGAAGAAAGTAATTCCATTAACGCACACTTTTACCATGAGCAATAAGTGCTCCCTGTAAGGGAATAGTTAACAACTGCAGACATATCATGCAGATTGTATAATACACTCCAACAAGAGGCCCCCATGAGCAACAAGTGCTCCCTGTAAGGGAATACTTAACAACTGCAGACATATCATGCAGATTGTATAATATACTCCAACAAGAGGCCCCCATGAGCAATAAGTGCTCCCTGTAAGGGAATAGTTAACAACTGCAGACATATCATGCAGATTGTATAATATACTCCAACAAGAGGCCCCCATGAGCAATAAGTGCTCCTTGTAAGGGAACAGTAAACAACTGCGGACATATCATGCAGACTGTATAATATACTCCAAGAGGCCCTTAACAAAATATTAAAGTGGCTTGTCCCACAGCTATCAAGTCCTCATTCCTCAGCTTATATTAGGAAAATCGATTGATTAATAAATAATGACTGCCAAGATGCAGTAGCATTCTATCCAGAGCACAAATGTAAAGAGCTCGTAGTGCATCAAGATAAAACTAATTTTCTCCAGACTAATATTAATGGAACTGAAAAAATGGTACCTTAAAAATACTTGCACTGACATGGGGAAAATGGTCTACAAAAAGTCAACACACAACTGAACTAGTTCCTGAAGCCTGCTGTGGCAATCTATACCGATACAAGGTAAATTCCTCAAAACTTCTACAAAGAAGCAAATATGTCTGAAATATCAGGTTATACACACTGGCAGCAAATTTCAGGCTGCAAAAGCATTTCTGTTTGACACCTTGCATAATTCTACCAAACTAGGCAAAGAAGGATTATAGGATTTCTTTTAGCATAGGGAATGCAACAAAACATGGAATGAGTTGGTAATACTTCAGAACAAAAAAAAACATATACATTCTCCAAAAATGTGGCATTTTCTCACACCAGAAATATGCTAGCACTGTACCTCAGTTACAGAAGCATGCAAATTGCATGCAACATGAAGTAGGTGCTTGCAAGTCATTGTACTAAAATCATAAACTAACTACAGTCTATAGCTAGATGGCATGACACGTAGCACTGGCTGAGTTGTAGTGCAAGTGAGACAATATGTTGGCACAACCCACTGCACAGCTATCCCAGAGATGGGACAGGTGTGTGCAGGAGTGGGAAAAAGTACAGTTTTGTACCTACCATAAATGTAGATGTTCGAGTGCTAATGCAGCTGCAGTAATCACAGATGGGTTCTCTGCCGTCAGGCGGGTCCTCGGTCGGCCGAATTCCAAAGTCTAGGTCCGGCGTCAGTTGCTGTCACTTCCTTTCCTGACGTCAGTGAGGCAGGGGTATATAAGACACAGCCGATGCCATTTTCTTCAGTCTTTCTTGCCCCAGATGTCAGGTGCCCCCAGTAGGAAGGCAATACATAAATTATATTTATATACATGCAATGCAATATAAACAAAAATCAGTAGTTGCAAGCAAATATACCATAGAAGGATAACCCAATCAGGTTGTATGAAGAGGGGTTAGGCCCTAGGCCTTTACCAAGAGGGGACGGAGGGAGGGAAACCTGTACTGCAGCTGTATTAGCACTCGAACATCTACATTTATGGTAGGTACAAAACTGTACTATGTTCATCGTGCATACAGCTGCAGTAATCACAGATGGGTAGAATCCCAAAGCTACACACAGGGTGGTAGGCACTAGGTGGAACTGGGATGAGCCAGAATTCCCTGCAACACAGCAGTGGCAAAGCCTGCTCTAGTTTTGGAATATAAAGGCAGGTGGTAGTGTTTTGTGAAGGTATGCACAGAACTCCAAGTGGCTGCCTCCAAAATATCTTTGGTAGGAACTCCTCTGAGGAAGGCTGTAGAGGTAGCTGTGGCCCTGGTGGAGTGAAATCTGATGCCTGTAGGGACAAATTTTCCATGATGGGAGTAACAAAACCATATGCAGTGGCCTATCCATTTTGAAATTGTCTGTTTGGTAACTGGCTTCCCTTGAGCTCCTACAGCAAAGGACACAAAAAGTTGTTCTGATTTCCGGAAAGGCTTTGTTCTGTCCAAATAGTAACGTAGCTGTCTATGGATGTCTAAGGAATGCAGCAGCCTTTCCCCTTTGTTTTGAGGATTGGGGTAAAAGGTAGGTAAGTGTATAGCCTGATTTAAAGCTACCCTGGATACTACCTTAGGCATAAATGATGGGTTGGTTCGTAGGGAAACCCTGTCCTGATGGAAGATGAGAAAGGGCTGCACAGCCATGAGGGCTTGTAGTTCCGAGACCCTACGAGCTGAGGTAATAGCCAGAAGGAAAGCTGTTTTCCAGGACAAATATTGCAAATCTGTTGAGGCAGCTGGTTCAAAGGGAGGCAATGTTAATTTTTCTAGAATGTAATTAAGATCCCAGGCTGGTATTGGTTGTTTTATTGGTGGTCTTATATTCTTAGCCCCTCTGAGGAACTGTCTTAAGAGTGGGTGAGAGAATAAGGGTGGATCCGTGTTGTATTCTGCAGAAATGGCTGAGGCATGGATTTTGATGGAGGAAAAGTCCACTGTTCAGTAGCTCAGCTAGATACTGTAATACCTGAGGCAAATTCAGTTTTCTAGGGTCCTGGCCTTTTTTCTCATTCCAAGAGTAAAACCGTTTCCATTTTGCGGAGTAAGACTTTCTAGTAGATGGACTTCTGGCCTCCAAAATGACATCCTGCACCTCTTCGGGGAGTAGGGTCTGTTGTGGTGTTAAGGAATTTTCCATGCAGTGAGATTGAGTGTTTTCAGCTGACTGTGAAGAGTTTTGTAGCTGTGCTGAGTCAGCAGAAGAGGCATTAGAGGTAGGGGCCAGGGAGGAGTATGTGTTAGGCTCCTCAGGAGTGGGTACCAGTGTTGTCTTGGCCAGTCTGGAGCAATCAGTATCATCTTCGGTCTGTCTGCTCTTGCTTTCAAGAGCACCTTGGGCAGAAGAGGCAGAGGCGGGAAAGCGTAAACTGTCCATGCTGTCCAACTGAATGAAAGGGCGTCCACTCTCCAAGCCTTTGGATGAAAGGCCCTTGAACAAAACTTTTCCAATTGATGATTCCTGTAGGAGGCGAAGAGATTTATGTCTGGCCTCCCCCACTCTTGGATTATCTTTGTAAACACTTGAGGATGCAACTTCCATTCATGTGGATCTGTCATATTTCTGCTTAGATTGTCTGCCAGCGTGTTTTCCAAGCCTGGCAAGTACTGTGCTTGAAGTTCGATTTGCCATTCCAGAGCCAAGTTCCAAAGTGTCATGGCTAGTCTGCACAGGGGGTATGAATGTGTTCCCCCTTGTTTGTTTATGTACCACATTACTGTGGTGTTGTCTGTTCTTATCAATAATTGTCCTGGATGCAGGAGGTCCTTGAAAGCTGTAATTGCATTTATCACTGCTAGCATTTCTTTTTGATTGATGTGAAGGTGCTTTTCCTTTTGGGACCATTTGCCCTGAATGCACCTGTCTGTCATGTCGCCCCAGGCGTAATCTGAGGCGTCTGTTGTGATGACTTGATTTGCTTGAGGCTTGCAGAATGGGAGACCTGTATTTGTTTGACATGCTTGGGCCCACCATAGAAATTCCTTTTGCAAACATGGAATTATTGGTATTATTGTTTCCAAACTGTGGCTGTGTTGAGACCATAGGTATTTTAGGTACCACTGAAGTTTCCTCATATGCAACTTTGCACATGGGATTAAAAGAATGCAAGATGCCATGAAGCCCAGAGCCTGCAGGATTTTCCTTGCAGTAAGCCTGGTACAATTTGCTAGTGTTTTGAAGTACTGAGTTAGTTGCCCTGTTTTTCTGGCGTAAGATAGGCCATCTGGGTGTTTGTGTCCAAGTTGGCACCCAGGAAAGTTATTTTCTGAGATGGTGTTAGCCTGGATTTCTCTTTGTTGATTGTGTATCCCAGAAAATTCAGTAACCGTGTTGCATAAGCCAGATGTTCCAGAAGTATGTGCTTGCTGTCCGCTTGGATCAGGCAGTCATCCAAATAAGGGTACATTTGTATCCCTTGAAGTCTGCAGTAGGCAATTACTGATGCCAGGCATTTCGTGAATACTCTGGGCGCAGTAGATAAGCCAAATGGCAATGCAGAGAATTGATAGTGGATTGAACCTGCAAGAAATCTGAGGTATCTTCTGCAGCTTTGTCTGATTGGGACATGCAGGTATGCCTCCTTGAGGTCCAATGTTACAAGCCAAAACTCCTTGCCCAGCATGGGAAGAAGCTGCTGTAATGTGAACATCTTGAATTTTGGTACGAGTAAGAATGTGTTTAGGATGGATAAGTCCAAAATGGGTCTCCAGTCGGTCCCTTTCCTTGGTACCAGAAATAGCCTGGAATAAAAACCTTGACCTTGTTCGTGAGTAGGTACCTCTTGAATAGCTTTCATGTCTATGAGCTTTGAAATTTGTAGTTGTGCCTCTGCCCTTTGATTGTGTGGCAGGTTTGGCATGCCTCTCATTTTTGGGAGAGTGTGAAAATGAAATCTGTAGCCTCTGTTTATAACATCCAGGATCCATTTGTCTGTTGTGATAATATGCCAATTTCTTGTAAATAATGCCAGCTTTCCTCCCAAGGGTGCTGCCAGCTGAGACTTGCTTGGCATGGAAAGGAGGAAGTCATTGGGTTTGTTTCCTGTATTGTTGTGCACTGTCTTCGCCACCTCTTGGTGCTGGAGTTTGCCATTGCCTGCCTCTATATGATCCTTATGATTGCCCTCTGCACCTTGTGCGCCTGTTATCTACCTCTTTGGGGCTTGTCCGTGGCTGGAAAGGACCAGTTTTTTGAAGGCCAATTTCTGCTAAAACGTGGTGGTTGAACCTGTAGAAAAGCTTTGACAGTTTGCATAGATTTGGCTTTTTCTTCCATTTTCCATAGTATCTCCTCAGCATTAGTACCAAATAGCACATCCTTTTGTAAAGGAGCATCTAGTAGTTTAGCTTTCACATGATCAGGCAAGATTTGTTCCCTAAGTCATGCATGTCTACAAATGACTGGTAACCGCAGCTCTACTTGAAGCCTCTAGGGCATCATAGCCACATTGTAGGGTGTGTTTACCCACTTGTTCTGCACTATGCATCATATCCTGCAACTCCTTCAAATCTGGTTGTTCAGGTTCAGACATTTTATTTCTTAATTGTGATAACAGAAACTGCTGATATTTAAGCATATGAAACTGACAATTTAAGGCCCTCATGGCTAGGGTGGCCGAGGTATATACCTTTTTTCCCCACCTTTCTAAGGATCTTGACTCTCTTTCAGAAGGTAGTGGATTCTTAGCAGTAGAGGCCTTCATTCCCTTGGGGCCTTGGGAAATGGTTTCAGGGTCAGCATTACGGCTTTTGTAAAGAAATTGGTGAGAGTTAGGAACTCTGTAGTACCTATCAGGCTTGACTGGGGCAGGAGGCAGGGAATCCGGATTAAGGCAAGCCTCCGAAAAAACATCATCAAGTACGTCCAAGACAGGAGGAATCGCCAGAGGTCTGTGTTGAGGTAACAAAAGAAATTCCCTAAGTCTTTTCTTGGAATCAGAAAAGTCTTGGCCTTCCCAATGGAAGTGTTCCCTCAAGGTGTGCAAGGTTTCCCCAAAAGAAAAATCCTCAGGAGGAGATAAAGAAGGAATGAACTGCTCTGCATCAGAATCTTCAAAAGGGGAGTAAGAGTGTTCCTCTACATCAGAATGTTCTGAAAAAATGGAGCCCTGATCAGAAGAGGGAGAATCTTCCTCCACTCTGGGTCTCTTGTCTGGAGGGGGTTGGGAACCCTTGATAAGAGTAATTAAATCCTCAGCCATTTTAAGCATCTGCTTTTTAGGCATGGGGCATGGGGATGGTCCCTGTGCAACAGGCCTCTTGGGATGCCTGGCTGATTTGGACTTAGTAAAGGCCTTAATGGAAAAGGAAGATGAGGGTCTAAAGACACCATGGGTGGAAGTGGACCTGTCCACATTAGGAGGCTCAATGCTCACAGTGGCTTCGGTGGTAGTAGTCTGGGAATGGGCCGAGGTACCTGCGGTCTCGGTTACAGAAGACACTGCCAAAGAAGTGTCGTCGGTAGTCTGGGACTGCATAGGCGTCTCTCTGAGAACCGGACCACGTGTAGCCGGTTTTGGCGTGGTGTCGGTGGGGACTGTGGACCTCGCGTGTCGGTCCTTCTCCTTGCGTTTTTTGGACAAAACGGTAGTCGGAGTCTCAGACGACATTTTATAATCAAAGGCTGTACCAAAAAATTGTTGGGCGAACTCCGCCCGACGCTTAATAGTGCGTTTATTGAAAGTAGGGCAAAAGCGACAGCCCGAGACATCGTGGTCTAGGCCTAAACAAGGTATGTAGAGGGAATGGAAATCCTTATGCGGTATTTGCTTCCCACAAGAAATACAATTGTTAGCTTTTTCTGACATCGGTCTGAGGCAAGAAAAGTTTCCCCAACGGGGTACTTAGCTTTAATGAAGACTTCGGTTTCCAATTTTTCGTAAATTCAGGAGCTGGCTGACTGGCACTTGCGAACTGCTTCTGCTTCGGGCACCGCGCGGCAAAAAAGACTGAAGAAAATGGCGTCGGCTGTGTCTTATATACCCCTGCCTCACTGACGTCAGGAAAGGAAGCGACAGCAACCGATGCCGGACCTAGACTTTGGAATTCGGCCGACCGAAGACCTGCCTGACGGCAGAGAACCCATCTGTGACTACTGCAGCTGTATGCACGATGAACATCTGGGCACATAAGAAAAAACTACTCCCAGGCAGCAGTATGATATTGCCCTGGGTATCTCACTCACCTCGTCGGCCCCAGCCATGGACTGAGAACTGCATGAACAGGCTAAAGGTACGTCTGGTAGACCCAGCAGATGGGGACAGGATGCAGGTGCAAGCTGATACCCAACTGCAGGAAAGCAAAATGATGGCAAAAGAAAAAGCTATAAGTTTTATTCAGGGTACCAAATATTAAAGCTACCAAAACAAACACAAACAACACTGTCACACCATCAAACATAAAAAAGCAATCTTGCACAGAAAGTATTTTTATCAATCACTTTTTAAATGCTTGTGCTCTTGCACAGAAAAACAAAACAGAAGAATAAAATGAAAATGTTCACAGAAAATCATAAAATTATGCTGACCCATTCTGGGGATAAAAACTCCTATAGATATGGAGGAAAACAGCTAAAAATGTGCATAGAAGCATAAGCTTCTGGAAAGTCAATAGCAGAAAAGGGGTCTTGATTCTTACATTTTACAAATTTACATACATTCTTATTTTTGTTGTCTTCGAAGTTCTCATCTCACAGAAGGTTTTAATGAAGTTGCACAGAAATGTTACAATACTTCAGAATTCACAAAACCAGTATGCAAACATAAATGACTTATTTCTGCCAGTAAACATTTTTATGAGAAAAGTAAATGCCAATATCAAAACATGTGATCTGAAAGGTGATATACATGCTCAAGGTATAATTTCTCCTTACAAAATGAATCTGTACAAGGCCAGTGTGTGCACATGGCAGTTGTTAATTTAGTCACTTTCTTAAATGGATTAACTTAGTTAATGTCCTGATCACAGAGATTAATTTCAGGCATTACATGGGTGCCGAGCCCAAATGAACATACTCATTTTTAGTTAAGAGTTCATATCATTTCAAATGATCATATACAAGGGATTGTAAATTACATACATAGGAATATACAATACTAGTCAGAAATTCTATGTACATGAAGTAAAATACTTGATACACATCTTTAACAAATAAAGAAAACAAGCAAATCAAATGGCCAACAATTTTCATAAATAAAATACAGGAGTAAATACAATGTGTTACACTAAAGCCATTCGTGAAATGCTTAAAAAGATATTAGTTCTTTATAAAAGACTTTAAAGTGGATTCAAACACATTTCCCATTTCTCAGCCTTGCACTGCACCATGTCAAATATGATCATAAAACTTAACCGACAAATTTGTTTACTAACTGTTGAGTAAAAAGGTACCTGGAGGCTTTTCAGCCATTACCTGAACCTAATTGCATAACACAGAAATTAAATGAAGTGCAATTCATAATTAAGTATGCACACTGATAAGTTAGCAAAAATGTAGTATTCCATTCTATGTTTTAACACCCAAGTAGATAAACGTGAACAGTGACTGCAAACAGTGCTGTTACAAAGCCTACTTCAGTGTGTGTGTGTGTACACAAGGTACACCAAGGCACTACAGACATACAAACCTTTCAGTGTAAGTAAATCAAGACTATTGGTATTAGCAGTGAACAATAAGAACACAGTGATTACAAAATAATTCTAGACTAACTTGTCAACACATTATGTAGCATTCTGCATTAATCAATATACTACACAGAAAAGTAAATAAATTAAGTAAAATGCACTTTCTAAAAGGTGGGACAGAAAGTAAGAAAAGTTAATGCTGGAAAAATATAGGAGGTAGAAAGTATCAGCAAGAAGAAAAGACTGAGGCGATCTGGAAAGAAGTCTGTTGTCAGCAGACTAGAAAGTTTCCACCAGAACTGATCCATCCAACTAGCCAAGAACTTTGCTCAGCAGTCTGGAGAGAAGTCTGCTGTTGGTAGACTAGGAGGTTTCCACCAGAACAGATCCATCCATCTAGCGAAGAACTTGGCTCAGGGTGGGGGCCAGCACCCCAAGAAAGTTCAGGATCTAGAAGTGCAAAGGACTCCAACAACAGAAATGTGAGTTTCAAAACCCATATAGGATGGCTGCAACTCTCTAGATGCAAAGAACAGAGCCACACCGAATTGCCATCTGGGCATTGAAGACCAGGATACATTGTCCTGATTCCACAGGCACACTGTTGCAAGAAGCAGCTCCCAAACTTAATCTCTCTGGTTTGGGAGGGAGGCATTGGCTGGAATCAACCTAGTAAGTTAGCTGTTGTGCCACTCGATATTCAAAATGCTCGATGAAATAAAATGGATCCACTCCCATGTGAAGTCAGAAGGTAGATGCCCAAAGGTTTCTAGTTTACCATTGCTGACAAACTCAACTTTTATGAAGGTCTTCATGGATAAAAGGCTCATGAGTGTGCCTGTTCCCAGGCCCCAAAAGGTAACAGTGGGACATCCAAAGTACCATGATCAACCACCCACTGACTAGCTGATTGCGTTTACCTTTGAATTATGAAAAAAGACTTGGGAGTCATCTTTCATGATGCTGCTGCTCAACAGGAAGTGGGAGGCCACTGTAATGTAGAGAGCTAACCAAATCCAAACCATGCCACATCAAGAAAGGCAACAAGGCACACCATGCCACATCGAGAAAGCCAACAAAGCAAACCAGCCACATCGAGGAAGGCAACAAGGCATACAGGTCATAACAAGGCTCTCAGAATGACTGCCACCTTGAGGAGACCCCTAGAGATGAGGAGGAACATATCAGTGCAGCCACATAAAGGGGCCAAATTAAGACCGAGTGACCTCTCCAGGAGGGGATCATGCTGAGTCTGATGGCTGTTCCTCGCGGACTAGAAAATTTTGTGCTAGAAGATTAGTTACATCAGATTCCAACTGACTGGATAAATACGTGGGGCTCAGAAGCAAAAACAAATGAGCTATCCCAAGAAGAAATGAAGACCAGAGGAAGATGTCTCTAGCATGGGAGAGAGGACATGGCAAACAGAATGGAACTTGAGCCTGCATTATGGCACAAGAATGGTTCTGTGGCATTTGGAGGACAGCTAAGAATAACTCAGTATCATTACTTATGCAGCCAACTAAACTAATCATGGTTCATGCACCACTGGTTAGCTCACTGCATCAATATGAGGAATAAAAACGTCCTGGGGCAGGAGCAGGAATAATGTAGAACAATGTCACTAAGCTAGGAAATATGGGACAACTGAGCAGACAGGGAAAAATGCATTACAGAGGGGTATTATAACTGAAGACTGCCGTGTCTTGCTCAATAACCAAACAGCTGTTCAGAGGACCCAGAATGCAGCCATGGTCCAGTCCATTTGAAGGAAACTACAAAACTGGAAAGAAGCTAGACCCTTCCAGTACTAATGTTTCTTGTGCACCTCACATTGGTAACAATAATTGAATAGAAAAGCAAAGGGCCATGCACCACCAAATCCATGGTTCTTTGAATTAAATACTGATTGCTGACCCACGTGCAGGTAAGCCGTGTTTACTAGACATCTGTGACGTTTACCATGTGGTCAGAAAGAATTGCCATGCCAAGATGAGAAATGGGATTACTGTACTATGAATGGAAATGGGACTACTGTGCTACACAGCAGCTGTATCATGAAGGGAAATGGAATTACCATGCTATGCAGGAGCTGTGCCATGAAGGGAAATGGGATTAACATGCTATGCAGGAGGCCACCAAGGAAGATGGCAACAATCCTGTGAAGTGCAAACAAGGAACAGTTTTCCCTTTCCAATGAGGAGGTGAAACCAAAGAAGCACAGATCAGGCAGAGGAGTTTGATGGAGAATAAAGAAAAGGATAGACCCTAGTACTTTAGCCACACAGAAAATGAAGCCTATCACTAGAATAAGGACACAAAGTGAAATACACTGGCCAGAAATTGTGCCTACCCATGTGTAGGCATACAGGCAAAGTAAGCAATGTATCTAGAGAATCTGCCCATTTCCCTTTAACATACTTGGATAAATCACCAACAGATGAATGGCACATTTTTTTTTTTTTGTGATAGTTGGGAAAGAGAGAGAGAATGATGAGTGCTATGGGAGTGAGACACCAGGGCAAAGAGTATCCCCTCTCTCATACACTCATTGCCTATGTGATAGAGCACCCTAAAACTGTTTCACAAGGGGAAAAAGAAGGTTCAAAGCAAATATATAAAACTCTGGAAGGATGAAAGGAGTCACAAGAGAGGGAAGTTCAGCAAACCTAGAGCCCCACTAACCCAGCACAATCAATGGTCTATTTCACAGATTTACTGGAAGGGGCCGCTTGAATCAAAGTACTGCTTCAAAATGTCCACAGAGGGCAGTCCACCAGTAACCGGAACATATTAGTCATTAGAAATCAAGAAGCTCTCATGGAGGATATTAGCATACCTAAACTCTGTACCAAACAGGCCTAAAAACAAGGAAATAACAGGTTACTTCCTTCCAGACACAGTGAAACAGTGTGCTGCCTAAACGTGGACAGCCCAGGTCGAATCTATGCTGTAACCACCTTGTGCGGCAGCAGGAGGTAAACAGTGACGACCTTCATCCTTCACGTACACATTCAACTAAAGTAAAATGGAGCATGACATGATGGTGAGTGCCCCTGTAGCCTCAGTAATCCAAAATGGCAGGCTACATCCCTCAGAAATGAGCTAGGGATACTTACAGGTTAACACCATAGGAGTCATGGGTTGACAAGACCCCTATGTAGCTGCAACAATTTACAAATGTAAGGTTCCACAAACAAAAAGGGTTACAGAAAGTATTGCCTTCAGATGCTAATACACTAATGCAAAAATATCTGAAGAAAAGTTAACATCTCCTTTAGGTCATCTTCAGAGATTTCTTCCAAGTTCGAAGGCAAGGAAGGTCTCCTGGACATTGACGATCCAGCAGAAAAAAAACAAAACTTTATAACACAGTAATAGCAGAAAGGTGGAAGGTACATGCTGTGCCTATTAATAGAAGGGATACCAGCACTGGCAAGGTGAGAACCCATGTTGTTCATCCTGACACCTGAGACAGATGACCAATGAGCAAATCCCTAAATCTCTCTAGCCAATTCTGAAGGGGCCACTGCTGAAGAGAGAACAGTACCATGAAGGTGACAATCAGTGTTGTTTAATTTCACACCAGAGGGGTGATGAATAAGCAAACCCTCAAAAATCTGCCTGTCTAGTGCTGTAGGAAACACTGCTATGCTCCACAGTGTTGAAAGAGGGATGGGGCTAACACCTGATGAGATTAGGCCAGGGTCTAACATCATGCCTGAGCTGGACAAATAAGCATGCATTGGGTATACTAGCACTGGGAACCCTGACAGACAGAAGAGCCTAACTTAACACCAATATAGTTATCACCGGGGACTCCTCAAACCTCAGGCAAATTCTTCACAAACAGAAATTCCAGAACAGAATGTAAAAATTAAACTGCATAGCTTAACTTGTGCTAAAAAAATTGAACAGAAAACAAGCAGACAGCCCAGCTTTCAGATTAAAGACCACAAGCAAGAAAAATTAATCTACTCAAAATGGTTATTGTCCCAAGGGCAAGACACCCAGAAGCAGAAGAAATTGCTAACAAAAGAGTATGGGAGAAATACAGCAGAGGGGAAAAATGAGGAGAATCCTCTTCTGGACATGAAAACATGCAAAAGTAGTGTATGTTGGGGGGGGGTAAGCATTAGTAGCTGATCAATTTAGGCTGCAAGAAGAAACTGGAAAATGGAAGACAGGGGCACAGATATCATGAGAAGGGGGTGCTTGTGTGGCCTGTAAAGGTTGCAGCTACTAAGCATAGCAAAAAAGGAGCACCACAGTTCTATGGATTAATGACTGCATTTCATTAACATAACAGCAGTTCCAGAGGTATAGAAGAATTTCAGTAGGCCATTTAATATGTTGAATACAGCTCATCAATTCAGTTCAGGTCAGATGAGGTTCTAGTGCAAAATAATTCTAAATTAGCCTTTTCAGTGACAGTGTAGGAAATGCATATTACAACAAAAATGTGGCAAATGTATGACCTTAAAGTAATAAAGAAGGGGAAAGAGCTAATCATAAAACTGACTCCCTCGCCTACATCTGGAATAAAACACACACTCAGAAATATAGTTATCTATGTAATTTGATTTTGTGTTTCATTATCTGATAGCATGTTTCTAAAACCTTGGCCATATTACAGACACAGTAAAGTGCTAGGATTCTACACAAATTTAAAACTTTAATGTTCAAATTTGGTCAGAAACTTTTCTCTGCTACCATTATCTAAAGGGTGTACCCAACAGTAAGTTTCAACTCCATTAACATTCTCTAGTTCTATTACCAGACTTTCCCTTAGATCGGTCACAGATGATCATCATGTTATACAGAAACACTGTATCCTACAGATCCAGGCTATGGCCACCATCTTCAATAATAAAAAAAAAAAAAAAAAAGCAGAAAAAGGCCACGATTTACTTTTAAACTGAATGAAAAAAATGAGATTATGCCAACAGTGACCCTTGGCACACATCAAAAATGGTCATTAGCAAAATCAATTGAAAAATACTGCACAATAATCCAGGGCTGCTACAAGGTCATTTAGTGTTTGGCCAATACCCCTAAATGGGATGCCTCAATCAAAGCTGAAATCAGAGAGATGTAGTCCATCCCATTCCATAGTCAAAGAAGCATCAGAAAAAGAACTCCATCTAATTTCAAACTGGCCTTAAAAACATCAAATTACACAAATAAAGTTATAACCTTTGGTACCCATCAAAAACTATCATTTGCCAATGCCACCTAAACTGGAAAATACTATACAACAGTCAAGAGCTGTAGCCAGGTCAGTGTCTGGGTGATACCCACTTCTGAGTTGGTGCCCATCAATTAACATTGAGGACCAAAGTGCTATATTTTATGATTAAAACAGTTATCTTTGCATAAGTCAGTGTGTGAACAAACATAGCACAAACAGCTATTACATGACATACATAACAGCTCTCGGCTGTCTTCACATACCTACTATACTTTAAGCAGCTATGAAGGTGTGATCAAGGCTGCTTATATGCATATGAAGACTGCTTGCGTTTCCAGCCAAGGAGCAATCGACACCTCAGCAAAGATTCCAGTCGCATCCTCCCTAACGTCTTGCACCCTTGGCAACCTCTTCCTTCACTCCACCCTTGCTTCAACTCTTTAATAATCTAGAACCATTAAAAACAAATGACTTTCGTTATCTATGCCTTTCATTACCAGATAAAAAGACAATAAATACAAAATAAAGAAATTACTGTTCCACGTTAGGAACAATCATTCTCTCTCTCTCTCCAAAAGGTAAAACTGCAATTAGAAAGAGAATTTTCTTGCAGCTTCAAAGAAACTTCTGCCCCAGTTTGCAAACCAACAGCAATCAGAGAGACAGATTCCTTAACCATTCCACATAGTGAAAGCACCATTGCTTCACCCATTTAAAAGCAAAATGACTCCCAATAAAACAAAGAAAAATCAGTTGCTCTTTAAAAACTCTTAAAACTAGGAACCTTTCCTTTTCTTGCTGCTTGCTTCATCTTTAAAACTGGTAATTACCCAAGATCTATCTAGTCCACTGGGCTTGGATATAGACCCCCAGTGAATAAACTTTATTGCACTGGTCATTACTTTTCTCCCATTGATCTTCAGCTATAGGAATATTTACCAGAATCTGATTTGGACTTAAAAAAAGCTTCTCCATGAGGAAGCAAATACTTGTTTTAATGTTAAGTGACCACGTTAACCAAGTATGCCCAGATTTAATAATTACTAAAGTATTCTTTTCCACCACAGGTCAATATTAACTGCTCCATATACTCTGCACCACTGTTCCATTTTTTTTTGTTTGAATTCTTCTCCCTTCTATTTTCAAACCTTTTTTGCAATTCTGTAAATAACGTGCAAGTAATTCATGTATAATATTCGTGAAACATTTACTGAAAAATTTATTTTGCCTTTCTACATTAACATACAAAAATTTTATGAAATACTTTTCCTGTGTATGTTACTGTTTATTCAGTCTTGTACAAATCTGCTAACAGGCTGGCTTGAAAAACTGCAGCTGGACTCAAGAAATAAACTTAAATAAAGAAAATAAGATATGCTAGGCATTACCACAACCATACAGCAAATATGTATTCAAGTGGGGATAGCTTATCTATTTTATCCAATCAGAAAAAGGAATACCGCTAGGAGATATGAAAGTGCTACAGCATGCAGACACAGGTTCTGGCCCCTCAACTTCAGCTTGTTCAAAGGTCAAGCAAATACATATACATATTCATTATGCAGATCATTGTTATAGAATAAATAATTGGGAAGTTTACCAAGGTTTACTCACCTATGGGAAGTTTGACCTTCAAAGGAGCAGGTTGCAACAGTCCTTGTCAAAAATGCCAAGTATCTAAATGATCTAAATCAATATTTTCAGAAATATTATTCTCTTGTTATGAATAATAAAGGACTACCTGTATTTATTAGCACCAAGCATCTGTCTGTTACAGTAGAAACCAGACAGGACAAAAGTAACTTATCTAAATTATGGATGTTCTTATATTTCTTGCAATCATAAAATAACCAATACAAATGTAACTAGATCTACAATGAGCTAGTGATGGTCCTGACTCACCCCCTTTGTATGAATTAAGCATAGCTTATGGAATCTAAGGGGATTCCATCCAGGAAGAGTCTGAATCTGTGTAATCTGAAAGAACAGGTGCTAATTTAAATATAAATACCATATAAAACTCGGCTATGAAACATTCTGATTCAGAGTCCTTATGCTTAAATTATTTGATACTGTCTACAATATCCTGGATAGTTACAGGTGTATATTTAAAATGTTCTTTAGGACAGGGAGTTTCTTCTATCCATTCTGCAATCTCCTAACTACCTTGAATGCATTAACTATTACATAACTTCTGAAAATATCACGGCTCTGATGTTTTCTTCTTCACAGACTACTGTACCATTGATATCTTACATACAATTTTTATTGTGTTCCACATGACAGTCTGCAGCTAACACATTTTACCAGACTATAAAAAGTTTTTGTTAAACTGATCTGTCCCAAATGCATCTTGCCAATTGTTCTAGTATTCCTTGTTCTGTTTTAATTTTTCTTTTCACAATCCTATACATTTTATATAATTAACTGACATGAGCTTCAATGTCACATTTAACTGTTAATCCATGATTTGATTTAAACTTAAGTATAATCCATACAGCTACAACATTTTTTTCTCATTTTTGCACATGGGGTTGGGATGGGATGTCACTTCAACAGTGACAATCATCTAGTGCCAATGATGACACTTCTGGGTGGCTAGCTCCACCACTGAAGTTCTTCCACACCATACACTCACACCTATGGACAATTTGTTTTCTTTTTATTACATATCTTTGGAATGCAGAGGGAAACCATCAGAGCACCTGGAGGAAACAGATGCAAACACGGGGGGGGGGGGGGTCATGCTGACTCTGCACAGAAGGCACCCCTGCTGAGACTCAAACCAGGGATGATCTTACTGTGAGGTGACAACACCATCTGCTGTGCCAGTGTGTGGCCCTTTAAGAAGCATAACGTAAATATTTTGTGAACAATAAAAGCCATTAAAACTGTACAAATGGCAATGTTATCAGTAAACTGTATTCATTACAATGATAATAGGCAACACATTCATAAGTCTTTTCCATAAATACTATTACAATGAAAGCAAACCCCAAATTATATATTTTTTTCTAAACTTTCGCAATCAACTAGACATATCATGAAAACTGTACAACCTAGACATAAAACATTTTTGTTAGCTATACGTAAGACTTCAGATAACAATAAGGAATTCTTTTATAAGTGCATGTTTATTGAGATGTTTACAGAAATATGAAAACATATGCTTAATTTGTGTCATTTGCAATGTAAATAATACTGGGTATCTCTCAAGATGTGTAACTTATAGTGCAAATATCAAGACAGATTTCTTCAACAACTAAGGTTTCACCTAATGTCATGTAAGAGTTTGTATTGAGTACATATGGAAACATTGCTTACTTTCATAAAACAACTTGCAATATTTCCAGTACACTATGATACAAACTAGCATTATCAGTGAATTATCCTGTCTCCACATTTCTGTTTCACACCATATACCTCAATAAAATGTAGGTCTCTCAGTTATAAAAATATGAGCATAAATATAAAAATATGAATAATAAGAGGAAAACAAAGATTAATTTTGCCACTGGAAACTGTAGATTAACAGTCTTAGTGTCAATGTGTTAATAACTCCTTACACTTTCTAATACTGGCTATTATCTGGTAAGTCTCTTAAACAAGCCAGACCTAAAAAGAGTTCTGGGCACCATAAGGAGGTACGGGTGTTTGCTGTAAGTATACATAAAAGGAGTTTTAGGATCAAGTGAATTAAATTAAAAACACATACAAATAACAGCACAAAAATCACGACATACACTAATTAATTAACCAATACAATTAAAAATAGTTTTTAATACAACATTCAGTTGTTAATCCTTTAGCTTTAGGAGTATCAAACTTCAAAATAATGTTTCCATTTGTGATCAACATGTATCGCTTTGTGTTCCCTAGTTAAACCCTGCTCTAAAGTAAGGATACAAGAATGTTTTAGAGATTTTTAAACTTTCTGTTTCTTCTACATATAACAAATTACAGGAACATCTAAGAGCATACACTACTCTTTCTGAAGTGCATGTATACCTGATTTTAACATCCACTTTCTTCCCAATTATGCAATCAATTGTTCTCTCTAGAAATGGCACACAGAGCAGTTTACACAAATAAAAGTGCACACATTTTCTCCTACACTCTCAATTTCACATTGAATGCCCTTATAATTATTTTTCACTAAATAGTCCTTCAGATTTTTACCCCTCCACAATAGGACACGCACAATGTACTAGGAAAACATCTACCCAATTCCATGTAATAACTTTGCAGGTGATTGTCTTTTTTCCAACTCAGTCGGTAAAATGTGGAACAAATTACCCTCTGTTATCCTGTCTTTGTCCTCCCTTCCACTTTTCAAAAAGCAGCTGAAAACTCATCTCAATAATCACTGGCTTTGCTCCTGTACCAACCCAGATTAACTTCCTTTTTTACCTCCCTGTCCTCTCTTCCTCCTAAATTCCTGCAATCTCTGCTCCTTATAGCCTTGTTAGCTCTCCCTTAATGACATGCACACAGTCTTATGAAATACTCCTTGGAAAAAAAAAAAATCTATAAGTTTTCTTTCTCAAGACATTTGCCTATTTTACTTTGTATTTACCATGACTTTTTATGTAATATGTGTATTAATTAGCCCTCATTTTAAGCCTTACTATTTGAATTGTCTATCTTCATATAATGTGTTTAATTACTGGAGCTTTTCTCCCCGGGCCTCTACTGAAAATGGACATATATCCAGCTAGACTAGCCCGGTCAACAAATGTAAAATAAAAATAAAAATAAAATAAATAAAATAAAAATGTCCTTTCTTAAAAATTGCCATCCATCTTTAATTACTTCTACTATTTGACTGGTTAACACTCCATTTTCATAACAAATATCCCCCACATGAATCTTAACCTTCTCTTGCCATCTATTATTTACAATGTAACAAAAAGAAAATACTGTCAGCACAGCTGTCTGGAATTTTATAAATGGTTATGTGTCATTTGTGAATATCAACATGATTTACATGCTTGTGTTACAGATGTATTAAAACTGTATGTCATATTGTATAGATGTGTGCTGAAGAGATATTTTGTAAAGTACTGAACAGAAAAGTATATGCACTATTGTAATTGTTTAGATGTATATATTTTAACAGGGGAGACTGAAACATATGAGATTGACTTGCAAAACTTCAGAAGAATAGTTGAAATAAGTTCCTTTATGGCTGGGCCATAACCAAAAGAGATGTTAACGTTCATTTTCAGTGCAACAGGAGACAATGTCTAGAACTAAAAGTTTTTTGCATTGTCTTTAAATGTGGAGGAAAGTAAATTATTTTATGACTTCCACCATTTGTCAAAAGATCTGAGGTCTATGTATTTTCACAGGTAGATGTTAAATGCTACCAGCTGCAGTGGGGATTTTCACCTGGGATAGTCAGATGACAAGAAGTGATGTCATGGTGCAAGCTATCCCAGCAGTAACATTTGAAATATTAATTTAAGAACTTTCAGAGATAGACTAAGCATTTTGTATTTTGTCTTTGACCTGACAAGAACATCCACTCACAACATCTGCCTGCTTGCTCTGTAAGCAAGTTAACTAGGGTAAAAGTAATTCTCTTAGATTCAGACAGGAATATAGTGATGTATAGTTTAGTTGTTTTCTTTATTTATTTGAGACTGTCCTGCAATGTTGTTTTAAGTATTCGCTGTGATTTTGAACTCTGATGTAACCGATTATATATTTTCTTGTTCTTTTATTATTAAATATATTTAAACCTTTCATTGTGGCTATTTATGAGACATATTTAAGTTCTGAGAGTACTTGTACATTTATCTGGTGACACTGTAAGCCACTCCTAATAGTCTTTCTCTTGGTCAAACTACCATTTGGATTAATAGCAACATTACCAGTAAGATTGGACACCCTTTGTTAAGGGCCTTAAAGTAGATGAAAAAGAATTGGCTGGTAGCAGTAATAACTACCTTATAGTCTGGGCAAAAGGGGGCATAGCTAGTAAACCTGTGCCAGCCTTTCCTGTGTGTGTGTGTGTGTGTGTGTGTGTGTGTGTGTGTGTGTGTGTGTGTGCGCGCGTGTGTCAGCTACTTGGGCAGGGACACAAAGCAATGGCTGAACAGAGAGGGTGTGGCAGGTCCTGGCTTGGCCACTCAGCTGAGATCTCAACTCTACAGCTGTGCCAGTGGGAGTCTTATTGAGGATCTGGAGAAAGAGGGAGAAACCAGTCCCAGAATGACGGTGGTCTCTGTGTGCTCTTAAGAGAAATTGCACTTTACTGCATATGTACTTGTCATCCTCCCAATGTACATACCCCACTGGTGCTAGTGGTTAGGATTGAGGCTTCACATACATTTTCATTCCAGTTTAGCTGTTCCTATAAAGCATAGCACTTGGTCCTTATATTTCACTGTCCGCGGTAGTGCAGCGGTAGCGTTGTTGCCTCACAGCAAGAGGTTCTCCAGTTCGATTCTCGGCTGGAGTGTGGGGAGTGCATTCCAGTTTAGCTGTTCCTATAAAGCTTAGCACTTGGTCCTTATATTTCACTATCTGCAGTGGTGCAGCGGTAGCGTTGTTGCGTCACAGCAAGAGGTTCTCCAGTTCGATTCTCGGCTTGAGTGCGGGGAGTGCCTTCTGTGTGGAGTCTGCATGTCCTCCCCGTGGTTGGGTGGGCGTTCGAAAGACATGTGTAAGTGGGCGTGCCTTTGTTGAAGGTTGAATGTCGAGCTGGCACCTCAGCGTTTGTGAAAATCTACTGCCAATCATTAGCGGACTGGAGTTCCACTGTGGCGACCCCTAACTGGGAAAAGCCGAAAGACAACAACAACTTGGTCCTTATATTTACTTTATTATAAGCTCTGTTGATGAGAGGTATTGCCAGCTATGCCAGGAGAAGTAAGGCAGTGGATGTGCAACATATGCCAGCACAGCTAACTGGAGTTTTGTAAAAAATGATATGTAATTTGTATATTGACCTGGATTTGTACAGATGCTTGCGTTGAAAACTGTATTTGTAAAGCTGCTTGTGTGAAAA
Organism: Protopterus annectens; assembly: GCF_019279795.1. Taxonomy (NCBI): domain Eukaryota; kingdom Metazoa; phylum Chordata; order Ceratodontiformes; family Protopteridae; genus Protopterus; species Protopterus annectens. Next base: position 1,333,760,962 of record NC_056739.1, read on the forward strand.
ATATAACAACAGTGCTTACTGCTGGACAAAAAAGAAATATACATGTACGTCAGACTGTACTATTATAACTGATTAAATGTATATATTGTAACAGAATATACTGGAAAAGAGGTTAAGCTCAACCACAGCTAACATTTAGAAAAATATCCTGAAATGAAATTACCTGGTTTCGGCCATAAAGATTGTATCTTACAGTTCTGACTGCAGCCAGAAATAAAATGTCTGTGAAAAAAAGGACTAGGAAACCTGCTGTATTGTCCTTAGCAGTAAACTAATTGCTACCCTAGAAGGGTGCAGTGTTGAAATGGTTTTATGGCTTCCAGATGCTATGAAGTACAGTTGTGTACACTTACCATAAATGTAGATGTTTGAGTGTATTCACTGTTGCAGTCATTACATTTGGGGTAATCTGCTGGCAGGATGCCCTCAGTCAGCCTGAATAACAAAGTCTTGGGTCCTGCGTCAGTTGCTGTCTTTTCTTCCATGACGTCAGGTCATCAGAGGTACAAAACATGCAACCGACGCCATTTTAATCAGTTTTTCTTGCCCCAGATGTCAGGTGTCCCCCAAATGGGTAGCAAAAAATATATACATATATGTATATGCATGTAATTTAGAACACAAAAAATATACCTCCAGCTAAAAGCAAATACACCAAAAAGGCTTTTGAGCATAGTAAAAGAAAGAAGAGGTATAATAGGAGAGAAATAGGGGGCTGGTGGGTGGGTAACCAGGACTGCAACAGTGAATACACTCGAACATCTACATTTATGGTAAGTGTACACAACTGTACTATGTTCTTCGTGTTTTACTGTTGCAGTCATTATATTTGGGTAGAATCCCAAAGCTATGGTTGGGAGGATGGAATTATACAGCATTAGGAGCAGCGATAAGGCCCTGCAGGACAGCAGTGGCAAAGCCTGTTCTGGATTTAGAAAAGAGAGGTAAATGGTAATGTTTGGTGAACATATGAACTGAGCTTCAATTAGCAGCTTCTAGAATGTCTCTGGTAGGAACCCCTATGAGAAAAGCTGCAGAAGTAGATGCAGCCCTGGTGGAATGGGATCTGATCCCCTTGGGGACAGGTTTACCATGGTGCATGAAGCAGAAACGAATACAATGGCTTATCCATTTTGAAATAGTCTGCTTTGAAATAGCCATTCCCTCTGCCCCTGCAGCAAATGCCACCAGTAATTGCTCAGATTTTCTTATAGATTTTGTCCTGTTTAAGTAGAATCGTAGTTGTCTGTGTACATCCAATGAATGCAGAATCCACTTACCCTTGTTCTGTGGATTTGGGAAAAAGGTTGGCAGATGAATGGTCTGATTAAGAGCCACACTGGATACCACCTTAGGCATAAAGGATGGATTGGTCCTGAGGGCCACCCTGTCTGGATAAAAGATAATGAAAGGCTCCACTGCCATGAGAGCCTGTAGTTCTGAAATCCTTCTAGCTGAAGTGACTGCTAAAAGAAAGGCGGTCTTCCAAGAGAGAAATTTTATGTCTGCAGTAGCAGCTGCCTCAAAAGGAGGTAGAGTGAGTTTTTCCAAAACAAAATTGAGGTCCCATGCAGGAGTTGGTGCTCTCCTGGGAGGTCTTAAATTTTTGGCCGCTCTGAGGTACTGCTTTAGCAGAGGATGAGAAAAGAGGGGATGCTCTGTGTCGTAATGAGCTGAAATGGCAGAGGCATGTATTTTTATAAAAGAAAAAGATAGGCCCTTGTGAAGCATCTCAGTTAAGTATTGCAGAATCTGAGGAATATTGGGCATTGCTGTGCTTATTCCTTGTGCTTGGTTCCATGCACAGAATCTTTTCCATTTATCAGCATAACGTTTTCTAGTACTAGGCCTTCTAGCCTCCAAAATGACTTATCACAGGTTTACTGAGAGATGTGACTGGTGAAATTAGTTGATTAGCCATGCTGCAAGAGTCAGAGCTTGGAGCTGAGTGTGCAGAATTTGATAGTTCTGCTGAGACAGTAGAGGAGGTGTCTGAGGCAGGTACCATAGAGGAGGGTGTGACATATTGTGTAGGAGTGGGTACCAGTGTTGGCGCGGCCAGTCTGGAGCAATCAGAATCATTTTTGGTTTTTCCTGTCTGACTTTTAGTAAAACCTTGGGAGAGCAGAGGCAGAGGGGGAAAGGCATAGACATAGGTTTTTCCAGCTGAAGGATAGAGCATCCATTTCCAAGCATTTTTGTGATGAATTCTTGTGCAGAATTTGTCCAACTGATAGTTTTGGGGAGAGGCAAAAAGATCTATGTCTGAGCTCCCCCATCTTTGTGTCAACATACTGAAGATTTGTGGATCCAATTTCCATTCGTGTGGGTCCATAAGATTTCTTCTTAGTTCGTCTGCCAGAGTATTTTGCTTTCCTGGCAGGAAACTGAGCTTCTAGATGTATTTGGTAAGTCAAGGCTGTGTTCCACAAAGCCATGGCTAGTCTGCAAAGGGGGTAGGAGTGGGTACCCCCCGTGTTTGTTTATGTACCACATAACTGTGGTGTTGTCCGTCTTTGTCAGTAGTTGTCCTGGATGAAGAAAGTCCTTGAAGGCTGTCAGAGCATTCTGTACAGCTAGCATTTCTTTCTGGTTGATATGCAGGTGCATTTAATTTGGGCTCCATTCGCCCTGAATGCATCTCCCTGCCAGATGGGCCCCCCAGGCATATTCTGATGCGTCTGGTAGTCAGGATTTGGGTGGCAGGGCTTGGAATGAATGACAGTCCCTTGTTTTGGTAACAGGCCTCTGCCCACCATAGGAACTCCTGTTGCAGGCAAGGAATGATACGAATCATTGTTTCCAGGCTATGACAATGTTGACTCCATAAGCTTTTTAGGTACCACTGAAGTTTCCTCATATGCAGTCTTGCATATGGAATTAGTAGAATGCAGGAAGCCATGAACCCCAAGGCCTGCAGAATTTGTCTTGCAGATAGCTGGGTTTTTGTGGCCACTTGTTTGAAGTATGTCATCGATTGAATTTGTTTGTCTGGCGTGAGGTAAGCCATCTGGGCAGTTGTATTCAAGCTTGCACCCAGGAATGTAATTATTTGAGAGGGTACCAGTTGTGATTTCTTTTCATTTATGGTGTACCCTAGGCATGTTAGAAGCCTTTTTACAAACTCCAGATGTTGTAGAAGAGAGCTCCTTGTTTTCTGCCTGAATTAGACAATCGTCCACATAAGGATAAATCTGAATATTTAGTTGTCTGCAGAATGCAATTACTGGTGCCAGGCACTTTGTGAATACCCTGGGCACAGTAGATAAGCCAATGGGCAGTGCAGAGAACTGGTAATGCAAATAGTCTGCTTTGAAGCGGAGGTATCTTCTGCAAGATTCCCTGATTGGGATATGCAGGTAAGCCTCTTAAGTCTAGAGTTACCAACCAGGCATCCTTGCCCAGCATAGGCAGTAACTGTTGTAGAGTCAGCATCTTGAATTTTGGAATGTCCAGGAAAGTATTTAGAATGGATAAGTCCAGAATTGGATGCCATGATTTGTCTTTTCTGGGTACCAGGAAAAGTCTTGAATAAAAACCTTGTCCTTTTTCCTTTTCTGGTACTGGTTGAATAGCCCCCATATCCATGAGGGACATATCTTGTTTCTGGGCCTCTGCCCACTGATTTGGAGGCAGATCTGGCCATCCGTTTGGAATTGGCAATGTGTGAAAATGAAATCTGTATCCCTGGGATACTATATTTAAGACCCACTTGTCCTGGGTAATTAGATGCCAACTTCTAGTTTTCCCCCCAAAGGGGCTGCCAAAAGATAAGTGCTTGGAAATGGCAGAGGAACGTCATTGAGACTGTTTACCATAGGGGGGGCCTTGCTAATTCCAGATTTGGAGGTGGAGGCACCCCATTGTTTTGTTCTGTAAGTTCCTTGTGACTGAAACCTGGAGCCTTTGGACTGTCTGGGTTTGACCCGAGTGGCTCTGTTGTGTACTGGAAAGGAACAGTTCTTAGTAGGCCAGTGCCAACTGAACCTGGGTGGCTGCACCTGTAGGAAATCATTTACAGTTTGCATAGATTTAGCTTTGTCTTCCATCTTTTTCAAAACTTCTTCTGCCTTATTACCAAATAGACTGTCCTGTTGTAAAGAGCATCCAACAATTTTGCTTTAACATGATCAGGCAGATTTTGCTCCTTGAGCCAAGCATGCCTTCTTATCACAGATCCAGTTATGGCGGCCCTGCAAGAGGCCTCCAAGGAATCAAAACCACATTGCAAAGTATGCTTTTCAACTTGTTCAGCTGAATGCAATAAATCAATTAGTTATGTACTCACCATAACGATAGATGTATGTGGTCCATCTCCCCTACATTCATTACTGACGGGCTCGGAGCCGAGAATCGGCTCCGACTCGGCTGCTATAACTAGCACGAAGTCTCTAATTGGCTGGGCTAAGCCTGTATCCCAGGATGCACCACGCCCAAACCCCCAGAACTTGTTTGCCACAATATAATCATTACACATACATAATCCCACAGGAACACACAGCAAGAAGAGAGAAAAAATAATATCCTCAGAAGGGTCTAAGAATATAGATTTCCTCCAAGTCCACCAGGAAGGGGGAAGGTGGGTGGGTACGCAAGAATGTAGGCGAGATGGACCACATACATCTATCGTTATGGTGAGTACATAACTAATTGATGTAATGTGGTCCTATCTCACCTACATTCATTACTGACGGGACAGCGTCCCTAGCACCTATATCCTGGGAGGCTCATGGGAAAACACTCCTGAGCACCGTGGAACCAAAGGAAGCCCGGCCTCTAGAAGCCACGCCCAGCTTATAATGAGAAATAAAGGTGTTTGGGGAAGCCCAGGTAGCTGTTGCACAGATTTCATCCAAAGAGAGCCTAGCATGAAAGGCTACTGAGGTGGCCATAGCCCTGGTAGAATGCACCTTAACTGGGAAAGGTAGATCTCTACCTGCCGATGTGTAAATAAATGAGATACAGTCCTTAATCCACCTTGCAGTAGTGCCGTTGGTCACAGGGCTACCAATCCTGTTCTCTGAAAAGGACACAAACAACTGATCTGATTTCCTCTCTTGTTTTGTCCTGTGCAAATAAAACCTCAGTTGTCTATGTACATCCAATTGGTGATATTTGAATTCTGCCTTGTTTGAAAAGTGTGGGAAAAACACCGGTAACTCAATGGATTGGTGAAGACAGAAGGTAGAAGAAACCTTAGGAAGAAAGGAAGGGTTGAGTCTCAAGGATACTCTATCCTTATGAAAAATCAAATAAGGAGGTTTAACAGAAAGGGCTTGAAGCTCTGATACCCTTTCTGGCTGAAGTAATGGCTACCAGAAAGGCTGTCTTCCAAGACAAATATTTTAATTTACAAGTGGCTGCAGGCTCAAAGGGAGAAGGAGTTATGGCTCTAAGCACCAAGTTTAAATCTCATGGCAAAACTGGTTGTGAAACTGGGGGACGAAGTAACCAGGCTCCTTTTAGGAATGCTTTACACAGTTTATGGCCCATGAGGGAAGGCTTATATGAAACGTGAAAATTAGAAATTGCCGCCAGCTGTACCTTAATAGTGGAGGCAGCGGAACCTTGTCTGAAAAGTGTTGCCAAAAAATCCAAAACTACAGTCACAGGGGCTGTAAAGGGATCTAGATTATGCAACTGGGCCCAGATAGCAAATCTCTTCCATTTACTGGAGTATATCTTTCTAGTGGATGGCTTGTGGGAAGAAGATAGGATATGTACCACTTCCGGTGTAAAGGAAAGCTGTCTGACTAAGAACGGAAGTGGAGAAGCCAGGCAGTGAGCTTGAGGGTTCGCAGGGTTGGGTGGAACTGCCCTGACAGATGAGTCAATAGGTCTGGAACTGGATCCAGAATCCAAGGACCTTCCATGGTATATCTCCATGGTATATCTCCGGAGAAAGGGGAACCAAACTTGACAGGGCCAGTGTGGTGCGATTGAAATTTTGCTTCCCAAGGAAGTTGCCTTCTGAATCACTCTTGGCAGCAGAGGAAACGGAGGGAAGGCGTAGAGCAGACCGGGGGGCCAATCGTGGACTAGAGCATCCCTGGGTGACTCCCCCTGAGGGGGGATCAGAGTGAAGTAACTGCTGCACTTGGCATTGAGGGGACTGGCAAAGAGGTCGCAGCAAGGTAGACCCCACCTGGAGAAGATCTGAGCAGCACCTCTATCGTTCAGGGACCACTCGGGAGGCATCAGAATAGCTCTGCTTAGCCTGTCTGCTATCACATTGGACTTCCCCGGAATGTGTGTTGCCACTAGAAAGCGTTGGGAAGACACTGCCCAATTCCACACTCTCATAGCCTCTCTGCAAAGGGGACAGGACTTGGTTCCCCCCCTGCTTGTTCAGGTACCACACATGAATGACATGTTGTCGGAAAGAACTGAAATAGTTCCCTTGGGAAGAGAGCTGTGAAGTGCCTGCAACGCTAGTAGCACTGCTCTCATCTCCAGGACATTTATATGCAAGTGTACCTCGTGATCTTGCCACATGCCATGGACCGTCCTGCCCAGATAATGCCCCCCCACCCTGTCTGGGAGGTGTCCGTGGTCACTGTGGCAGTAGGGGGCGGAGGGTTCAGGGATCTCCCTCTGTTCAGATTGGGTGAATGAAGCCACCAACGCAGGTCCTGTCGGCATTGTTCCGTTATAAGAATTGGATGAGACGGAGGGAATTCTTGAAAGGACCACTGGACTGAAAGAAGCCACTGGAGTATCCGCATATGTAGCCTGGCCAGGGGTACTAGTAGGATGGTGGCCACCATGGAACCTAGTAACTGAAGAACAAGTCTGGCTTGGACCTTTTTCAGAGGTAATAAGGCCAAAACTTGAGCCTGTGGCACTTTTATTCTTTCTGTAGGAAGGAAAGCCCTCATTTCTATGGAATCTAGCTCTGCACCGATAAATGCAACACGTTGTGATGGCAGCAAGACAGATTTTTGCCAGTTGAAAGTAATCCCTAGGAGTTGACCCAAGTTGATGGTGGCCTCCGTGGCTCGAACAAGTAGATGCCTGGTGGGGGGTGGTGAGAAGCCAGTCGTCTAGGTAAGGAAACACCTGAAATCCTAGACGTCTCAGGTGAGCAGTCACCACTGCCAGACATTTGGTAAACACCCTGGGGGCTGTGGTGAGACCAAAGGGCAGGGCTCGGAATTGGAAATGACTGGCTCCCAGCCAGAAGCGCAAGTGATTCCTGGAGGCCTTGTTTATTTTGATGTGATAATAGGCATCCTTGAGATCAATGGAGCACATCCATACTCCTTTTTCCAACAAGGGGAAAATGGTTTGAAGAGTGACCATTCGGAACTTGGACTTCCTGACGAAGCAGTTTAAATGGCTGAGATCCAGGATGGGCCTCAAGTCCCCTGTTCTTTTCGGCACCAAAAATAACCTTGAGTAAGTTCCTGATCCGATCTGGTCTGAGGGGACTGGTTGGATGACTCCTTTTTCCAGAAGCTTTGAGACATCTAATGCTGCTTGATCCCTTTGACTGGGTGGAACGTCTGGGACTCTCTTGGATGGTGGAGGGGTTGCGATAAAGGGAATGGTGTAACCTCCGGCAATAATTTGAAGCGCCCATCGATCCTGAGTGATGTTTCCCCAGGCTTGAAGATGTTTCGAGAAACGACCCCCAACTGGCTCTGGAGAGGCACAGCTGGGCAGTCCCTCAGGGACGTTGGTAGGAGGAACCACGAAAGGACTCGCGGTCTCCCGAGTTGCGGGGGCCTCCCCCACCCCTAGGGCGATGTCTTCCAGAGTAATTCCCCCCTCCTCTCCCTCTGGAGGGGGGGCCACCATGATGGTCAGGAAAAGACTTCTGAGACTTCTTCAACCACATCTTTCCTCCCCTCTGCGCCCTGGGATAAGATCTAGAGGGAAGCAAAAAATGGGCCCCTACGGCAGACAAAGTCTTACCCTCCTGCTCACATCTGGTGAGAGTGTCTTTCACTTTGGGTCCAAAGAGGGAGGACCCGTCAAAGGGTGCGTCCGTGAAGGAAGACTTGAAGGCCTCCGCGAAGTAACACAAGAGCATCCAGGCTTGCCTCCTAAGGGCTACGCCTGCGCTAGCCGCCCTACCCGCCCCCTCGGCTGCATAGGATATGTGCCTCATGGAACAGTTAACAATAGAAGACAGGGTAGACAGCTGGGCATTGACAGTCTGGTTCACCGCCTCAGGCAAGTTACCCGACAGAGTATCTCCCAACTCCTTGAGGAGATCTCTTTGGAGCTTCGTAAAATGACACAGATAATTCAACGACCGCAAAGTAAAGGTCGCTGAGGACAGGGTACGCTTTCCATACTGATCCATACTCCTAGACTCCTTGTTAGGAGGATGAATGGAAGCAGAAGCCTCTACAACTTCTTGCTGAGTGGCAGACACCACCACCATGGCATCTACAGGAACTCCTTTTGTCAAGAACTCTTTCCCAGGAGGCACAGACAAGAACTTGTTCATGCGACTGGGAACCGGTTCCACAGAGTCAGGGTGTTCCCACACCCTTCGACAAATAAGGTCCAACAATTCATCGAAGGGGGGAGACACCCAGGAGGTGGAAGGTCGGGCTCCGAAGGCCTTGAGGAAGACAGACTCCTCCTCAGAGGGGGGTTGGAAGGCCAGTCACCTCTCCGTCTCAAAATCTCCAGGATGTCAGAGAATGAGACATCATCGGAGGACAACTTTGGGGACCCTTCTGCATCATCGAGGTCAGTGTCTGAGGTGACAGACTCATCTGGGGAGTCTATGTGCTTCCTCTTACACAACTTCTTTCTGGGAGGCTCTTCAGGCAAAGACTCTGAAGGGCCCTCAGAAAGCAGGGGACCACGCATGGGGGTATCCTCAGGCCTTTGAGCCCCGCTGCCTGCTGATAGGGGGGCATCAGAGGCTCTAGTCGCAGTATCCGGGAAAGGAGTGGTTGACTTGAGTGATGTCACCAAAGACCTGGCCAGTGCGCTCCTCATGGCCTTGAAGGCGGGTCCACCTGAATCCGAGGAACGACCCATCTCCGAGACCACAATCTGAACAGAAGCATCAAGAGGGAGACTCGGAGCCGAGATCTGGAGCCCCGATGTATCCCCCTCGGGTCCGACTGACGAAACTCGAGTGCCAAAACCATTAGATGGAACCGAAAAGGTTGGAGCCGAGGTCGGAGCTGAAAAACTCAAAGGGGGTTTCGGAGCCACCCAAGGACCTCACTCAACTCAGAACACTCCGGCTCCAATGACACAGAGGTGGTCGGAGGAGGAATCGACAAAAGGGCAGGCTCCGGAGCCGACTGGGCTGGAGCCGAGAATAATTTTGTTAACACTGGTGACTGGAGGAGTCTCTGCACCACCCTATCCAAATCCGAATCAGACAACCTGGAGGACTTGGAGGACACAGAAGGGGGTCGAGAAGTCTTCTCTAATAGATCCGACGTAAAGCTAAGAGAATGGCTCCGAATTAGCTCCAAAACAACAGAAACCTCCTTCGGCTCCGGCGTCAGTGGAACCGAAGAAGCCGTCTCCGGTACCGACAACATCTCCTGTGGCTCCAAGAACAATTGAGCCGAGGAAGGTGAAACAGTCATTAATCTTTTCTCCGATGGCTCCGACGAACTAGACAGAGCCGGAGATCTCTTTTTGACTTAGATTTCCCACTAGGGGGAGAAGACGCCAAAGCTTCTTCAAAGGCAGGTTTTACCAGGCCCTTGAGAATCAACTTATTTTTTCTCTCTTGCAAGACCCTGGAACTAAACGAATGACACACACTGCAGGACTCTTGCAAGTGTATAGCGCCCAAACAGTACACACAGATGGCATGGCCATCAGTCAGAGAGATCTTATAGGAACATTTGGCGCACTTTTTAAAACCAGAAGGCCTATGCTCCTTCTGATCTTTGCCTGACATTTTAAAACTCCACACAAAACCAGACACCAACACGAAAGGGAAAGGAGGAAGGGACTCTAACTCAAACGCCCCTAAAACCAACAAAGAAACACACCGAACAGGGCTAAGGCCCTCTAACTTAAACGGGCCTAGCCCACCAAACACAAGGATACCACAACTATAACTAAAACAGAAAGCAGTCACAAAACACCAAATACACAGACGGTAGCTATTAAAATAGCTTTTGGTTGGAAGAAAAAATTACAGGAAACTAGTAAATAGCTCAAATAAGGTACTTAGCCACAGCCAAGCTCGAGACCACGTCTTCACTCAATGAGTGGCAAACGAGATCTGGGGGTTTGGGCGTGGTGCATCCTGGGATACATTCTTAGCCCAGCCAATTAGAGACTTCGTGCTAGTTATAGCGGCCGAGTCGGAGCCGATTCTCAGCCCCGAGCCCATCAGTAATGAATGTAGGCGAGATAGGACCACATTACATCCTGTAACGCTATTTTCACACAGTCAGAAATCAACATCATTTTCTGTTTCAGTAAGCCCATGACATACTGCTGATATTTAAGCATATGAAATTGACAGTTTAAAGCTCTAATTGCCAGGGATGCAGACGTATAAACCTTCTTACCCCATCTATCCAGTGCCCTGGAGTCTCTATCAGAAGGGGTAGGATTTTTAGCAGTAGAAGCCTTAACACCCTTGAGACCCTGAGAAATTGTTTCAGGATCAGCAGTAGGGTTTTTAAAAAGAAACTTGTGGGAGTCAGAAACCCTGTAATATCTATCTGGCTTACTAGGAGCCGGAGGCAGGGAATCAGGAGCCATGCTGGATTCTAACAAAACATCATCAACAATGTCTAAAACAGGAGGTATAGTCAAAGGCCTATGCTGAGGAAGAAGAAGGAAATTCCTAAGCCTCTTTTTGGATTCTGAAAAATCCTGACTCTCCCAATGAAAATGATCCCTTAAGGTATGCAAAGTTTCTCCAAAAGAAAAATCCTCAGGAGGAGAAGCAGAAGGGATGGATTCTTCTGCATCAGAGTCCTCATAAGGTGGAATAGAAAATTCCTGATCAAAAGAGGAATCGGAAGAAATGGAAACCTGATCTGAAGAGTCATAATCAGTGCCTTGCCTAGGCCTCTTAGCAGGAGGGGGTTGGGAACCCCTGATCAAGGTAATTAAATCCTCAGCCATTTTGATCATTTGTTTTTTAGGCATAGGGGCCTGAACACGTGACCATTGTATCGGTTTTTTAGACATAGAAGTTGGTTTTGGCCTTGCTTTTATGATGGCGTCGGTTTCATATACAAATCTTTAGGCCTGAAAACACCCTCAGAAGCCGGTGCCTGCTCAGCAGCTTTGGACCCATCTAAGGGAGAGACATCCGTGGGTTCAATACTTGAAGTGTCTCGCGACATACCGGACTCTGAATGGGTCTCGGTAGAGGCCTGCGATTCAAAAGTAGAGGGTATAAGGGGCTGCGAAAGCACCTCACTGAGTACTGGCAAACCGGCGACTGGCTTAGGAGAAGCTCCATCATCGGTTTTGGACCTAGACAGTCTGTCTCTGTCTTTTTCTTTGCGTTTTTTGTGAATTCCGGTAGTCGGATTGCTAATCAACGACATTTCTGGATAGTTAAATCTTGAGCCAAAATATTTAGAAGCAAAAATATACAGAAGCTTAATAGTGCGTTGGTTAAATTTAGCACAAAACCGACAACAAGGCACATTGTGGTCAGGGCCTAGGCAAGGAATACAGTACAAATGAAAATCCTTATGAGGTATTTGCTTCCCACAAGAAATACAACTATTAACTTTTACTGACATCGGTAAGGAGCAAGAAAAAGTTTCCCCAACAGGGTACTTAGCTTTACGTTGAAGAAAATTTCAGGAGTCGGCCGACCAGCACTTGTGAACTGCTTCTGCTTCGGGCACTGCGCGGCAAAAAAGACTGATTAAAATGGCGTCGGCTGCATGTTTTATACCCCTTATGACCTGACGTCATGGAAGAAGAGACAGCAACCGACGCAGGACCCAAGACTTTGTTATTCAGGCCGACTGAGGGCAACCTGCCAGCAGATTACCCCAAATGTAATGACTACAACAGTGAAACACGAAGAACATCACATCTTAGCAAAGCTCTGTCTGTGTGCATGGCAAAACAAATGTGCAGGATTCTTGTTCCGTTTCTAGTAAAGGGATTTAGTATAAGAACCAGAAGTCAGATAACCAGATGTATGTGATGTCATTCTATAATCCAGCACTGAAATGATGTTTTAATACTAGATGATACAAAAGTCTCAGAGCAGTCTTGTTTTTGAAACCTGACATAGAAGGATTACTCACCTACTTCATCTTGCCTTGCTTTAGTAAGTAATCAGGGAATAGCAATTCTTAAGATCAGTCAGGAAATTATAGTGAGATTAGTTATGCACTGTGTTTTTTTTTGTACCTGTGTGAATCTATTCATTTGCATTATTTTAATATTTCCTGTGACTGAAACTCTGATTTCTGTTGTAAATAGACATTTAGTATTTTCAGTATGTTCATGTTCTTTTATTTATTATTAAAAACATATTTAAAGTTTTCATGGTGGCTAGTCTTTTAGAGACTAGTTTAAACTTTGAGAGTACTTACATTTACTTGGTAACACTGTGGCCACTCCTGAAAGTCTTACTGCATCAGTCAGACACTAACATTTGTATTAGTATTAATTTTACTCAGTATAATTGGGTACCCTTGGAGGAGCCTTAGAGTAGTGTCAGCTAACTGGAGCAGGGACACAGAGCACTGTTTCACAGAGAGGGTGGTGGAGGATTTGGTCTGGAACACTCAGCTGAGGACTCAACTCTACAGCCATTGCCAGTGGGAGTCTTATTGGAGGTCTGGAGAGACAGACAGGGAAACCCAGACCCTAGACTGAGTGTGTTCTTAAGGGAAATTGTGCTTGGTGCAGAGAGCTGCATGTGGAAATACTGTGTGTACCTACCCTTGTTACAAGTGAATGTCCCCTCATGGCATCAGTGGTGAGGATTCAGGCTCCTTGATTACTGGCCCAGAGGAGGGGACATAACATAAGCATCTTTACAACTTCTCTCTCATAAGCACAGCTTAAAAAACCTTTTTAACAATCTTATTAGTTTCACGTAAAAAAAACTACATATATCACTACATAACCTTCTTGCCCAAAGTGAGTCTCCATATGGAAAGGCTGTTACATTGGGGGAAGGTAGCATGTAATGGCATGTTCTGAATGCTCAGCCATAGACTTAATAAATGTATCTACTTGCCTTATACGGTAAGATCTAAAAAATTATATTCTTAAGTCTTACATTCAAATTTCAATTCTTACCTATTGTAATGCAATTCTACAAATTTTAGAGCATTATGTATACTACGACTACACAGAAAAACAAACTGCTTACATATCTAAAATATAAAACCTCATTTTGACAAACATATGAATAAATATAATCATCCACAAACATTGTCATAAATAAATCAGCATATGAGTTGCAAAATCCATTTCCAAGGATGCATCCTTCACTGAGAAATATTTCAGCTATATCTACAGCAGGGCATGACGGGTATTTGCCAATGTGATCCATGTACAATACTGGTAAATGCAATCGGTAGTTGCTGAGTGGGTGTAAGTGTAGTACCAGCATATGTAACCAATAGTTGCTGATGGGTGCAAGGGTAGTATCAGCAGTCATTTAAGAAGCCATGGCTGATACTGTTCTTAAGTGAATAAATTTAGTAACCTAATCCATTATGAGGAAGGGCTACCATACATGAATGTGAGAGACTACAGAGGCACAAAGACAGCAGTACTGGTTAGATCAGACACCAGGGTTGGGAGCTGCAAAACCTATGGGGGAATGTGGCAGCCTCCAGAGGCGCAATGATAGTGGTACTGGTTAGATCAGACACCAGGGTTGGGAGCTGCAAAACATATGGGGGCCTTTGGACTCCTTCAGAAAGTCATCAACCTCCTAGTATTCTTTCTCTGTAGGTCACTACTTCAAATGCTTACTTTTTTTGGTGTTTGGTGTTGATCAGTCGAGTTATTCCCCACAAAAGTATTAATCTGTCAGCTCTGGAAGCCAGGCATTACTGACAGACTGACAATACCTTTGAAACAACACATTCGATCTCAAATGATCTATGGCAAGAAAGAAATGATGATGTTACGGGTGGACATGTTGCCTGGAGTGGAGAAGAATGCTAAACTTAACTCAGGCCAGCTGTCAAGCTTTCAGTGACAGACATCCCAAGAATTACTATCAACAGTGAATTACACGATGAGCATTTGCAGCATCTGCTTGTTCAAGTAAAAAAAAATTAAAAATGCACTGCATTATTTTACTTCCCTAGCAACTATTCTCTCCTGGCATTTTTCTGTTGTGCAACTCAGAAAAAAAGCCTGCATAAAATGGTTCATGATCCCATACTGCACTCCTTTCACAAATACTGAAATTTATCAAGTTCATCACAAGACAGAAGAAACCAGAGGTCTTTCAAACCCACAAAAACTTACTCAAATAACAGAGTAGACTCTGGGTTAAATCCAAACTTTACTACACTGCCATGGACTTCAGCTCTGCTCCTCCCTTGGTTGTTAACAAAACATTATGTAGCGGTTTTATCTGATGGAGCAAAACTTTAATTAATAATGCTTCCATAAGACTACAGAAAAAGACAATGAGACAAAGTAGCTCAAGCAACAAGAGGCAAACAAACTTCAATGCATGGATTACCTACAGGCTGAAACATCAGTAACAGCTTTATAAAATGCATTCCTATGTAATAATAACATGCCACAAAAGAAAATTTGGGCTTCTTAAGATCCTCATAAATCAACAGCCTAGCGAGTACCAGTGAACCTACAAAACATATTCAGAAAAACAGCACTGCAACAAAACATAACTTATCTTGATTCCTTTATGGTCATAATTACAGCTTCTAAAATGACTGAAAATGTATGGATTTGTCTTTTCTTAAACAGCAGAAAAGGTAAACATTCTAGGCATAACAACCACCACAACAGTGGGCAGTAATGAACTCTAGACTACTCCATATCCGCCTCGGCTGGTGTAGGGACAGTTAGATATTCACAGATTTTATATACCTTGCAAATTATTATTGCTTTCACAAACCATATGGAGTGGAAATGATGAGGCTGGAGTTTAACATGCTTTGCCAAGGATACGTACAGCCATTGCCAAGCATGCTTAAGAGCAGGCAATTTCACAGACATATCTGTACTCCAGCACTAGAGTATATAAATTAGGCACACCGTTTGGGAGGCTGTTACTAATTAATATTTCTGAAATCTGAAGCTTGTCAAAGGGCACTAAGAGCAAATTCTAAGTCTGGTATGAAAGGCGTGTCTCTCTACATCACAACAGATACCTTGACGCAAGAATTATTTGAACTGTGAGTGTTTCACGCACAAGGGCCGACCCAAAACACTGGATGCCATGGCTCTACCTGAAACACTGCAGTGATTCTCTTGGCCAGATTAAAGTACAAAACCTGAAGCAGAGCTACAACTTAAACTAACACCGCAAAGTTACTCATAAACCCAGCCAGCCAATAGATGGGATAAATCTGTACTTTTACACTTCTTAATAGCACTTCTGTGTCACTGTGTCATTAAATACTTTCATGAACTGTCATTCTTTTTGTTACACTGCACTATATTCATAGAGGAGACTTTACAACAGGAAAAGAAGTAATACAATGTACTGTGCAATATGATCATCTGAGCAGTTTTTTATTCATAACTGCTATCAGACCTGTAATGCAATACAGATTTAAGCCAAAATGAGCTTCATCATTTTGTGCAAGTCTCTGACACGAAAGACTGCTGATCAGTAAAGCTCCTGTTCAGGAAATGTAGATCTTAACACAAATACAGTAACTTAATTCTGTCAGCTTCTTGACTCAACAAAACTCTAAAACATCCCTTGTTAAATGCTGCCCTGGATTAAAGAACCGAAATTACAGAAATTACACACAAACCAGGTGTATGCAAATAATGAAACATGCCTAAACTCTGAACTCAGGCAACTAAGTGACTCTTTGACACAATAATCCTCACTGCTCCCTTCCAAGCATGTCAAATCACTTAATAAATGCATCTGTTTGCTTACATTAAAAAGGACCAGCCATAACACAGCACAGAAGGGAAACAGACAAGAGAACACATTAAGAGGACATAAAAAAACACACTTGCATGATGCATCAAAATCTCTGCACAAGCATTCAAACATTTATTACAGCTTTGATGCAGACAATGCATACTACACAGTCCGGAAATACTGCAGCTATATATTAAAGGCATTTTCTGTAATTATAACTATTCACATGCAATTAACCCCCACTGCGAGCCCATTTTTGTAGACGGAACCCAAACAGAAAAGGGTCAACAAAATTAGAAGAGCACAAGGCTTACATATAAGACAAGTAACAGAGTATTACAGTGAGAACCATAAATATTAAATTACAGTCTAAGGAAAGCAGTAGAATTGCTTGGTTTTGTGTTCTTTGCAGATTTCCAAGCATTACAGACACACTTCAATGTAGGATATGAAAGGGCATGCAAATTTTTACTTTTCAGGCAAAAAAAAGTGTTCTTCAGATACTATTCACACAGTGCTGAAATGAAATCCTACACAGAGAGCAGCTTCTGAAAACATGACCATAGAGACTCTTAAGATGCTTTTCTTCTGATCTGCATCTAGTTCTATATTCCATTTTGACAAAGTCATAATGAAGTCACTTTGTATAACCTATTTCTGTTTGTGTTTAATCCTTTCACACTATCATTCTGCCATTACCACCCCATGCACACAATTTAGTCTTCTCACTTCTAAAACTGTCAGACAATTTAAAAGGATGCTAAATTTAAGAGGAAGTTGCCATCTCATCGGTTCATAGATAGCGACTACATTACAGACAAGTTATGTCTAGCCACTAGAGTCCCACTGGTACACCCAATGAGTTATTCCCTCTGTCCACACATAGATTAGGGGTACGTCTATGGTAAATTTGTGGTTTCCCATCCTTTCATCTAAGTCAGATTAGAAAACAGTGAGGAGCATGGTGTGCCTTACAGAAAGCAGGGGTTTGTTCCAGCAGTAAGGAAATTTTGGAGACTGAAATCTGTCATCAAGTCCTATTTATGATGCAACACAGATTTCGGTTTTGATCTTGTATTTATGTTACTACTAGTTTTATAGGTATGAAGTAGATGAATGAATCATATACAGCTTTGTAGGCCAGGGATGAATGAATCATATACAGCTTTGTAGGCCAGGCATGCATTATCATATAAAAATCTGCAGAAGACAAAAGAGAATCAGGACTTTCAGATGTCCAGTGTAATTTAAGGAGCTCAGGTCAGACATATTTTTTGGTGAGGAACCACTCTGATTTTTCAACATGGATTAACTGTTTAAAGAGACACATACCCAAGGGCATTTTGTATTCAGTTTGGTCCTGATGACGGCTAAGTAGAAGGGAATGAGGTCACCTTTTTGGCCAAGGTGAAATGCTCTTATCAGCTGGGCGAGCTAGAAGGCTTTCCTACCAATTGTAGATACACAGAGTGATCAAAGTGCAGTTCATTATCTGTGAATGTACCAATGTCTCAGTTGACACAGTATTCATTTTTTAAGGAGTATACTGTTTTTATGGGAAGTGTGCGAGAATTTGTGTTTCCCAAATTGTAAGATGCTAAATTTTTTGGTGTCCAGATTTAGACTGTGAACCTGACACCATGAGTTTTCTTCATGTTAGGCCCTCTTGCAGAAGTTGATTTTGGCTACAGGCTCACAGTCATCAGTGAAGACGATCATCCAGAGACCTTTAATATCAGTCTTGACAACAAAGAGATAGACATCAAATGGAAATTGTCCAAAAACAAAGCTGCGGGGTAAACCACTGGTGCTAAGCCTCAAGAAGGAAGGAAGGAGTCAGTGTGTATCATTAACTCAGAGTAAAATTGGTCAGTGGGCCATTTGGCAATCCAATGCATTATACAGGAATTTATAGTGAATTTTAGCAGTCTGTCAATGATATCAGAGTGTCCAAAGCCTAAGCTAAATCAAACTAATTATTTGCTAACCCTTAGGAGTTTGATTTGAGCACAGTAATTTTTTCTTGTTCTTTAGAGATGTGTCCTTTATTCTTTTACAGTACAGTTTATTTTAGTCGAGGTCTACTAGATGGAACCGTTTCAGAAACATGAGCCTCTACGTAACAGTTGAAATGGGAGTACAGACTTTGTGTACATTTGGTAGTACTTGCTGTAGGGTTGTAATGGGAAGAGGACTGCTGAACATTTCATTGCCTTGGAGAAGTCTCCACAGTTGGTCGAGTTGATTGCTGGCCTGTATTGAAACAATACAGGGTCTTATGAGTTAGCATAATGGTTATGGTGTTTACCTCACAGACACAGGCTACAAAGTACGATTCTCACCTAGCCTGGCTAGGACTAAAAAGGTCCCCAGGATAATTAGCCTAGTAATCACATCTGAACCTACAAAATGTTCAAAACTTTACTACATCAACATAACAATGGGGGTTGGCATAATGGCTAAGGTGTTTACTCCACAGACAAAAGGTACAAGGTATGATTCTCACTAACATAAATTATCTTAAAATGATCTATGAGAGCAGTTGGCCTATTACTTGATCAGTGAGGGTATGACAGTAGGCAAGGAGCAAAGAGGAGTTTCTGCTTAAATGACAGTTATGTACTTACCAAAACACTAGGTCTTGTCTGGAGGATTTAGTCTTTGTTAACCCATAGGAGTTAGGTGATACATATGTGATCTACTCAGTGAATTTAACTTTCCCCAGGCCACACATGCACCTCCCATTCCCATGATACCTGCATATTTACCCTCCATTTTTCATTTTCTGTACAAGATGAAAATAAAAAAAGTGAGAACACTATATCAGAAGCAAGCTCTGCCCAGACAAATGGACTGCAGTAGGGTTTGTTAATGAAGACAGAATCTGCCAAACAGATCAAACATCATCATAAGTGCAAAACTTTTCTATCTAATAAGGGAAGCAAGTATTCCATAACACATATGACAGCTAATTACTCCTAGGTGGCAGAACACCACACTGAGGGTCCCAGACAACCTAGACCCAAACATATTTCCTATCTCACCAGAAGCAGAGACTTTCAGAGGTGAGACATATTGAGGTATCCAGCAGCTGGTCTCATCCACAAGGCTTGAAAAATACTTTGTCCTCTGTGTGAAACAGGTTTTCACACTCAAAAGTGAAGTGGCCAAAAAACACTACATGTCAACTAGAGAATGTGTAGAAAGGAGAGGAAGTCCCAAGAACTGCCAAGAACAGGCAATTCATCAGTATGCTGTGGTGGCACTAGCAGTGTGGAACTACATCCAAGGCAACCTAGAGATGGGACTGCTGGTCATAGACTATAAACCTTTCAAAAAAATCAGACCCACCCAGCCAAAGCCATGGCTAAAGGGAGCAACATAGACAAGCTGCCTTACAGGACAACTGAAAAGTCTGGAAAGATTAGGGGCCTGCACAGAACCTCCACCTGGGTGCCATGGTCTGTAAAGCCTCACCCTGACTGGAAAACCTTGTCCTGAAGGCATGCTTACACTCTTGCAAGAAGCATGACATACCAAAGGGAACTGTCTGATGTTGCCACAAGTGCAGCAACCTGCAAGAAACCTCCCCTCTGGTTAGGAGGAGCACAGGCAGAAAATGCATGTATTCACTTCATATTACAGCCAAGGATCACCACACAATGATCTCCAGGGTAAGACTGCAATTAAATCCATAGCAGCCTGATAATGTAACAGATGGACATACAAAGAACCATGATCAACCACCTACTGATTACTGGGTCTGGCTGTTCTATGGGCTTTTGAAGAAAGACCTTAGAAGGCATCCCTTGTGACTGCCTGACAAAGAGGAATCAATTCACTGTGACATAGGTATGCACTTCAGGAAACAACTGAATCAGTTCCTCTCCAACAGTCTCTGGCCTTGATATTTTTTCAGTTAATCAGACTCTCCTCTTTAAAGCAATTCTGCTTCAGACTTTGCAGTTCTCCTGCTTAAACTTGAACCGTTCTACATATTTTGTGAAAAGGACAGTTGCAATCAAGTCTTGCCATCGGCACTGCATTCAGTTCATGGAGAAATAAAAATGCAGTGATGTCAAAAACAAACGGAGAAGGGGCATTTTTTTTTTCTTCTTCTTCTAAAGACAAACTTGCAGATACTAGCCATGAAACAAGAGTTAAAAATAAATAAATCAATCATCTGCTGGTGGACCAATAATACATTTAAAGAGCTCATCATGGACTATGCTTTCTGAATCTGAAGAAGTCTGGTTAATAAGTGATAAAAGTTCTTAGTATGTTGCACACAGCGTGTACACATTTCTTTCAGTGTACAGATCAAGCCATTTCTTTTTTTATAAATGTTTGAAGAAAAAAAAATCAGGAAAGAAATGTAGCTTGTAAGTCCAATGCCTCTGAAAAGGAAAGCACATGCATAACACAACAGGTGGGCCATACCGTAGTAAATAACATTAGCTGAGATATGTCTACACTAGTTGTAATCTCTCATCTTCACAAACTCCAGCATTGTAAGAACCTGGTTAAACTACTCTGCTTCTTTCATTATTTGGCTATTTATTAATATAAATGTTATTTTTACTTCCTTAGTGAATGCACATGCCTGTGTTTCTACAACACATTTATACTTTTTACAGATTTCTCTATCCCAGAAGCTTTTGTCCGAATTTTCTGGTAATGAAACACAAACTGTTATAACCAATGTAACACAAACTACACAAACACAAACTGCCATAGCCAATGTAACACAAACTACACAAACTGCCAATGTAACAAAAATATAACTGCAATTGGGCTCTGCTTTTTTAAAAAATGTTTAATTTACTTATTTATTTTTATTTTGATTGCTTTGAAATTCCATCTGGACAACAAGTAATGACTTTTCAGCAGAGGGCCAGGGAGAAGGGCTCTCTACAAAACAATGATCAAAACTTAAAGCAATGATTAATACAAAAGAGAGATATTCTTTCTTAAAATAAATGCAAAACACAGAAAAGCAATTCAAGGGAAAGTGAACCAATACAACAGTTTTAAGCTTTAAGTAATATTAACAATGAAGGGTAACAGTTAATTAAATAAAATCAAAAGGAGTTCAAGTTCATATGGTTTCATGAGTTTATACAAAAGTAAAGTTGTTTAATAGCAAAATTGTTAGAGGAGGAAGAAGGTATAAGACTATGCAGAAAAATAGTTGTGAGCAGTTATGAACTAGTACTAGATGGGATAGGAGTAAAAATGATCTGACAGAAGATGAAAACAGAGCTTCACTAAGCATGGGAAGCTGGAAAGAAGAACCAGTACAAGCTCTGAAGGGGGAAGAGCAGGGCCAGGTACTTAAACAATAAGAACCAAAACCAACAATCCGACCAGAAAACTAAAATCACGGATAGACTGAAACGTTTAATGTTAAGTAAAGCAAAACAAATAATGTAGTACACAAAAAATTCCAGTAAGCGCTTTCGTTTGGCTTCTGCCAAACTTTTTCCAACTGATAAAATACATCACTTCCTGTGGATTAAATAAACAACCAACTAACGTAATTAATGAATTAAAAAATTGGTAAAATTCAAATGTTTAAAGAAATGTTTAAAGAAACAGCACCAGATTGTCATGCCAAAATACCCATTCAACCCTGATTCACACGTAAAAAAGCAGGTATAAAACAAATATAGAAAAAATCAATCAAATATAAATATCAAAGAAAAACAAAAACAACATGAAATCTTGAAAGAATGGAGACTGTAAACTTGTGTAATATATAAAATGTTTCTACGAGCAATATTAATAATTATTAAATTATAAAATAATTGAGCATATATAAGTAAACAACAATAAAATGTTAACTTTATCAAATAACAATAAAATTCACATTATGAAAAGGCAAACAATATATATGTATATGGGAGAATAAATAAATGTAAATAAATATGTTGAATAGAAAAACACCTGTAATCCTTATCCGTATATAGGTGAGCATGTAGTACAATTATAATGATAAATTATGTATATATATATATATATATATATATATATATATATATATATATAGATATATATATATATAGATATAGAGGATCCCCGCAAGTATGTAAGTAAACCAATTAAAAATATATATACATGTATAAAAACTGTAAAAATTACTATAAAAATATATATTAATATATAAATATATGAATATATAAATATATGAATAAATATAAGTATAAATATATGTAATGTATATATATATATATATATATATATATATATATATATATATATATATATATATATATATAGTATAATATTGTGTTTTAGGTTCAGGTACTTGGCAAGACAGGGATCGAGGTCATGAGAGAAAGAAGAATGGAAAGAATAAAGCATTAGGATAGGAATATATTTAGTGACGCTGGAGTAATGGAATGTGCAACTTAGTTGCTTACAGAGTTAGGATGGTGACATATTACAAGTTAGATCAAGAACTAAAGGCAGGAAAAGGTTGGAGAAAGAGTAAGAGCAATTGTGTATGAGAAAAAGTGCCATGGCTACAAAAAGAAATATGGAAGGAATTAGATAGGGGTACTGGATGCTTAAAGGAGTCAGGAGGCAAACTAATAACACAATGACTACATCAGCAGCGAGGGGGATTCAGAACATCTTGTGTATCCACTTTGTTGCAAGTGTGTGCATCACAGTCCCCTTCACACCCCCCAGTAAGAATTCATTTTCTGTGTCTGTTCCTTGTACAGAACAGCAAAGAATCCTGGGAAATAAACATAGAACAGGATTATGTTTTACTATGGTATAAAAGATCATTTTATCTTAAAACTCCAAGCAATATGCAATCTATCCAATTTGCCCCAAAACAAAAGAGACAGACAAATGATTACTGTTATCTGACTTTAGCTTGTGTATATGCACAGAATAAAATAAGGAGGCTAACTTGAAATTTCAGCTCCCCTACTAGTGAGGTGAGAAGGCCCCATTACTCAGGATCACCAATCAACTACTTACGAAGTCAGCGAATTATTACCACTTTGACTCAAGTTCATCCTCCACACAAGACATACATGTTCTCTAGGTCTGCATAGTTGTTTTTTTTTAGACTCTCTTTATGTGGCACTTTGAATAGATCTCATATAATCCCTCTCTCACTCACCCATCTAGACATTTACATGAACTGCCTTACATTTCTTTTGCCCATTATGCAGAAAGCATGAAGCTTGAAGTTCAATGCTGCTAAGAACCATAAGTAGTCTATAAAGAGGGTCTATATTACATCGTTGATTGCTTAGGTTGTTGAATGCCTAAACGTCAATACCTAAACGTCGACAACTTAAAATCGCAAATGGCAGTTTCCACATAGGGAAACAAGGCTATTGGCCAAAGTGAAAAAAACTTTTTTAAACAGAAATCAAGTGGGGGGGCTTCACCCCTACCCTCCTAACTACATATACAAACTGCAAGATCGCTCTACGTTGTAAACAGGGCAAAATCCACAGAACGGCCAAATAACTTGTTTCCCTGAGTGGAAATGGCTGTTTATGATTTTAATTTGTTGATGTTTAGGCATTCGACGACCAAGTGGGCGACTATTTAATACAGACACTATAAAGATGCTACACATTCACAGTTAAAACACAGTGTGGCTTGGATTACTAACCTTCTCATGGTTGTTGCTATTTTGCAGAGAGCAAACTGTCCTTCTTTCTGCCCACTTTGTAATGTCACTGCTAGTTTTCTCTTCAGTTTATGTTCTTGTGCAGATGGAATTGTAAGTTTCAGTTCACTGCCACTGATGGATCACTTAGTCAAAACTTTGCAACTTCCTCAAAGACTGTACTACATCAGAGATTGTTACACTAAATAAGGGAGTACAGCGGGCAAAGCCCTTTGAATCACAGTGCTTGAATCACAGTGCATTAGGGCTTGCTACCATGTCAGCAAGGGCTAATGGTCTTGTGTTTGCTTATATATTTACTCTGATTAAGAGCTGCATCAATGCAAATTTACTGATGATTGACTGATTGACATTTGTTGACCGGAAAGTCCACTGGGCCAGAAAGCCATTTTCAGTGAAGGCCCAGGGAGAAAAGATCCACAAAAAAATTTAATACAGAGTATTTTAAAAATAAAATAAACAATGAACACAGGCTTTGTAAAAATTACACTGAGTATTAATATAACATACAGTACTTTAGGAATAAAATGCCTTCAAATAAAGATTGTAGTTTGCTTCGAGGTAAACCGTTCTTTAAATACTTAGGAGGTTCTAGCCAATGCCTAGGAGTAGATAGAGAGATTAGAATAAGTTATTTGACATAGAGAAAGTTCTTAGGAAAGTTGAGAGGAGTTACTTACTGGAGGAAAGGAAAGAGTGGATCTGGACTCTAATAATACTATAATCTGTTAACAACTAGCTCTTGATGTTTCTGTGCTTGCCTGCTCCATTCATTCATCCTTTAAAAGCTGCTAGTCAGGCCTGCTGCAATGCTGCATTAGATAGTTACTCTCTTCAGGAAGAAATGACCTTATACCAAAGGGGTTCATGTCATGCAACAGGGAAAGAGAGGGAGAAGTGCCAGCAGAGGATAAAGGCAGCTAGTAGATGCAGAATGCTCCAGTATTTCACCAGTATACAGTCGTTCTACAGCACGTTTGCATGGAATGCACTTTCCCATACACACACAATCCATTTATGTAAGCAGCAATTGAGCAGAAATCCACACCTATATAGACAAAGCACTGCTGACCCTCTTGCCACTAACTATGCCAGCAACACCAATACCTACTGATGTAGTCTGTGAAATATTATTTTTAGTTCCAACATTAACAATACTACTACTTTTGCATTTAAACTACTCCTTTTCAAGAGTTTTGCTATCTCGCTGACCATTACTATTACATGGCTTTAACCTGTACTGGGTCTATTTAAATTATGATCAATCAGCATCACATTTCCTGGTAAACATGTATACAACTGTATAAACATCACAGCTTAATGCAGTCATGCACCACAGTGAAACTTGAACTCAATTTCAAGACAGCATAAAGGTCACATGCAGTTAGCCTACAGCATTTCTGAACCAAAGTGAATAGTGGAACCCGACATCCAAACAGAAAAGAAAGAAAAAGAAAATGCTATGAATGCATCTAATACACACACATTTAATATAATCTATTGACAGCCATAAACTACTCCACAAGTGTGCTTTCACATTAACTTCTCTTCAGCAGATATTGCAGATTAAGTCGGATTCTGTTCCATTTCACATGGAATACAGAGAAATAAAAATTTTAAATGAAGACAGTGGCTCTTTATTACATCCTGTACATTTTCCAGTATAATTATTATTTATTTTTCACACCAGGTGCAAATAACATTAAACAATTTAAGTAACATCATCTATTATTACAGGGAATGCCACTGCTTCATGTACAAATACTAGATGCCAGCTCAACTGCCATGAGAAAAATATTTTCCAATTTATGCATCTCAAGATAAGATTCAACATTACAGGACTTCCACGAAAGTCTAGTTATTTTAGTCAGTGAAACAGAAAGAAGCTGTTATAATCCTATGACCAAATTATTTAAAAAGCTACTTTGGAGAACCTGTTTTAATGGAGTAAGTGAACTAATTATTTTACTCAAAGATGAAAATAAAAGTTTCCCATTACCTTCATATGTTCCTGTTTCAAGTAGGGTTCCACTTTTTTCCAACTCCAAAAACTCTTGTACTGTCAAGAAGTTGTAATCTACACCAGGTACTTCACCTTCTCTGGGAGGGCGGGTGGTGCCTAAGGGGAAAATGATAACCAGAGATAAGTATGACATTCTTTAATAATGCAGATATAAATTTCTTAAATAAAAGCTCCTACAGCATATGTGAGTAAATGGTGGCACCATTAACTGCAATGTCCAATTATGTGCTTTAGTCAAACCAATTAACGAAAAGAAAAAAAAAAAAAAAAAGATCGTGTGCACTATAAATAACACCTTTAAGCATGCTTTGACACTGTGTGTAGAATTTTTCTGTACTGAATTTCAAGATGAATGGTCTTCGTGTCCAGTTAAAGTAATCCCTTATCACAGCCTGGCCAGTGGAAGTAACTTGGTAAGACTGTCACCAATGAGAGAGAGAGAGAGAGAGAGAGAGAGAACAAGACAACCCAACAAGGAAGTATCAAATAGAGTTAAATCACTGTAAAAGCAAGTATATCGGTACAGAGATAAATGGGATTATATAGTTAGAGGAAACAGAATAGCTCTATCCTTAAAGGTTTCTGCTTCACAGTCTTAGGATCTGGGATTCAATAATGACTTTAGCTTATTGCATGTCTGCACAGTCCCCCTTGTTACTCTAGTTTCCTCCTACCTCCACAAGTCATGACAGTGGACTGGAAACTGTCCGTGCACTTTAATGAATCTCAGAATATTTCTGAAACAGACCAGCTTATTAACCTCATTAAAATTTAAATTAAGCCTGATTTTGTTTAAACCTAGTTCCTTTTTGCCTGATTTGCTTTTACTTTAACTTAGGTCCATCTTTGCACCCCTGCAAAATGACCATGAGGCCATCCCCTTGATTAAGTTCAGCCTACTCATTCCTTCAAATGACGGATGTAGCTAGTAACACAGAGGTGGAAGCTGAGTGGGGGAAGCTGTCACACATGCCCTTGCAAGCATCTTAGCCACTGAACGTGTTTGCTGTGCCCTAACACTACCCACTGTTAGTGGCAGGAGCACATGGTCCACAGCAGGATCTGTCTGTACTTCTTCACCCTCTGCATACGTTGCAGCAAGGGCTATTAGCCAACATCCTCCCTGTGCTAGCCTGCCATTAGGGGAACACCTTTATTTTTGCAGGAAGCTACAGTTAAGGTGGCCCAAAAACTACTTCCCTACCTACAACAGGATAGGCATTCCCATCTTCTCTACCTGCGTTTTCAAGTACCTGAGACAATAGTGACACACAGGTTGCCTGGGTCACACAGTCACAACTTTATCCCTCTGTCACTAGTGCTGGCAAATTAACCACAGTTTGGTGGTGCAGCAGTAGCACTGTCGCCTCACAGCAAGAGTTTCTCCCATTCGATTCTCGGCTGGAGCGCCTTCTGTGTAGAGTCTGCATGTCCTCCCCACGGTCGAGTAGCGTTCGAAAGAAATGCGTGAATGGGCTTGCCTTTGTTGAAGGTTGGGTGTCGGGCTGGCACCTCGGCACCGTAAAAATTAACTGCCAATCATTAGTGGACTGGTGTTCCACTGTGGCGACCCCTAACTGGGAAAAACCGAAAGAAGAGCAACAACAACAAGGAGGAGGAGGAGGACAGTACCAAGTGCACAGTACTCTTCCTGAGAGCTGACAAAAGAGCAATGCTCCAGGAGAGACTTGCTCATAGAGTGAACTATTTTGAAGCTGGGGTTGTTCTATGAAATGTAAACCATCTGAAGGAATCTTTGCATTCATACTACACTTGGAATGAATGAGTTAAATCAAGTCAAGAATGTCAGTCTGAATCAGGAAAACATAATGGGAAGACAAACGCAAGTACTGAAAATCAAAGTGGATGCTGTATGAGAAACCATCTTCATTAACAACCTGGATGAAACCAAGATAACACATTACATGAGAAACATCTAGGGACCACTGCACCATACAGCTGATGCAGGAAAATACAACAGTAAGAAGAAATTGGAAAATATTAAGAATACAGCTTACTAAAAAATTAAAAAATTATGCTAGAGGCTTAAATATTAAAAGAGCGAAATAGCAGAAAGCAGACTGCAAACCCAAAAAGTACTCAAAGTAAATGTAACTTAGTATTTTTCTTGTATACAGCTTGTACATCAAACCACCTGTAGTCAAAGTTGTGCACAATGTCTTCTACTGCAAACAGAGATGGACATTAGAACCTGTAAGTTTTAAAAATATTACTGCAATAGAGCTGCAAAAATGGAAAATTCAGACATTGTGTTCTCACTTCAGACATTTTTATACACATTTACTATGACCCCATTTAATTTCTAACCTAATTTTCCTTGGTTAAAATATGACCCATTTGCTTTCTAACCTATTTTTTTGTTTTGTTAAACTGAGATTAAAAAACACTAAAGTGGAAAATACTGACAGTTAATGAAATGCAGCACTCATGTCACTCGAAAATGTTGGTAGCCGAGCAATAAAGTTGTATCAAGGAAGAAAGGGGGGGGGGTTGTTCTTTAAAGTAGATTATACTTCCCAGGGAGGACAGTGGACAGCACCATCTCTCTTTAGCATGTTTCTAAATTAAGTGCCTTGTCAATAACTACTACAATGTGAAACAACGTATACAGTGAAAACCAAAAAGTAAAAGCAATTAAATGTAAAAATAAGATCTAATATTACCATTATGTAGTAAAATGTATGTAGTCTAGTACTAAAAAATAGTAAAATTAATACCAAAATAGTTGCAGTTGGTAGACATGGA
This sequence comes from Protopterus annectens, assembly GCF_019279795.1. Lineage (NCBI taxonomy): Eukaryota > Metazoa > Chordata > Ceratodontiformes > Protopteridae > Protopterus > Protopterus annectens. The sequence continues at coordinate 1,333,789,438 of NC_056739.1, forward strand.
TTCCTTTTACTGGAAATTCAGAGTTTCTTCAACAAATATCACTTGGTAGCAAGTGTCCCATTCAGTCTACAAGCTGACATTCAGAGTACGGATAAGAAAGCAATGCAAACTTTATTCTACAAATCCTCCCAAGTCTCCAGCTGGGACTGCATTTTGGGTTCATGTACACGGTCTAATAATTTGATAGTGTCAGCCTCTTTCTAACTTCGAGTGAACTTTACCAGAAAGGCAGACACTGCAATGTGAAATGGTTACTGCCGACAACTCAAATGACTAAGCATGTTGATTGAATCGAAGAACATAGCCTTAAAGTCGTACTTGTGCACTAGTAACACACAGCTATAGAGGCCAAGGGCTAATATGTGACAAACTGCAGCTGCATATTACACTCCTAATCTTATTGTGCAATAAAATAATAAAGAACCCCCTTCTATTCGACATATTTTACTGTTTTAGTCTTAATGTTGCTGTTTGCCAATAGGCTACATCAACATGTGTTCGTCAGAATTACTGTTGAGACTGCATAAAATTAAACACACAGCTCACACTCTGCTTCCCATACTTACAAGGGCTGACCAGAACATGACTAACCCGGACATCATACAATGTTAACTTTGTAGTTCTAATACTGCTTCAACGTCTCCAGATTTACTGAAAGTTCTGATTTTACTTCAAAAATTGGTATGGCCACAATTAAATGCAGAGGTAAAAAAGTGTCACATTAATTTTGTGTTACTAAATACATCCAGCTGGCAGTACTCAGATATGATGACTATGTTGCTAAGTGAGGAAAATTAATTATGCAAATATCCTGAAGATCACCTGTAGGAAATCTTGCATTTCTGTTTATATCAGGGCACATGCATATAGTATAATACACTTTTTAACTACATTTGGGTAATACAGTTTATTATGTTTATCATTAGACTGCAGTTAAAGTTAAGATGATGTGCCCATAAGTTTCTCTGAATTTGCACCTAGGACTGTCATACCTGCACAGGTAAAAAGGTAGCCTCAAGTGTCATCACTGGCTGAATGGAAGTAGTAGCTGTGTACCAACAAAATCTGAGTGAAGAGAAATAATAATAATTAAATAGCAAGTACTAAATAAGGGAAAGATGGTCAAAAGAAAACATTTCTGAAATAAAAAATATGCAGACAAATATATGCAGGCTTAAAGTGATGCAAAAAAGGATGAGAACATGGGAATAATAATGACTTTCCAAAGGAAACTCTGGAAGGCAATAATTAAACATAAGAAAGATAAGAGATGCATTCTTCATTGTACTTTGCATAAGCTGACGATTTAAAGTATAAAAGATTGTGAAAAATGTGCAACCTTTGGAAAAAGTATGGAAAATACTAAAGAGAGCATACACTTGCATCTGCTACATACTGAGACACTGTAGGGGTCATGGACCGCAGATCATAAAAGCCAATAAATACTCAGCTGAGTTAGTACAAAGTATAATCATCAAAAAAACTGCAACAGCTGCAATGACAAAGACCATCGGATAAACTGCCACATCATGAATGATTCCATGCAGCGTTATGTCTTGGGGAGCACCTGCACAAAAGGCTCCCTTCAAAATACTTCCCTTTCATGACTTTTCAAACCATGCATATTTAAAAACCTTTCCTGTGAAACTCAGAGGGGAAAAAGAAATAACTACTTAAAAAATTCCCTGCTTACAGCAAAGCTGACTGTAGTAACGGGTTTAACATCTGTTATACATGTTATTAATACCTATTAGATGTAAGTGTCTGCTTTAACAGATAGCACTGAAGCTATGGATTGATTAGTTGTCTTGAGCAAAGTCACAGTGTGCAAAAATGGAGATTGTGAGAATGACAGTGAGGTCTGAGGAAATAGCAAATTAGCAGCTGACTGTCTTGAATGTGCTACAGTGCCTGCTGCTAATAACACAGCTATAAAAAGAACAAGCGTACAGGCTCATTTACGAAATACACAGTTCACAGCAAGTCTCCATCCAGGAATTAAAGGAAGAATAAGCTACTAACTTCTACAGATCAAATCTGCATGATGGAGTGAGGAGAATAGCTAAGGCAGTGAGATGCATGCTAAAGCACTACCGGGGACAAACAGATCCTGCTCCATTCAGGTGTTATAAACTAGGTTTGTTTTTTAGAATCAGATACAATCTTGCACAGCGAAAGGCTGCATCTCACTGCCTGTAGACATCCTGCTGGATCAATAACCGCTAACACTGCCTGTAGACATCCTGCTGGATCAATAACTGCTAACACTGCCTGTAGACATCCTGCTGGATCAATAACCGCTAACACTGCCTGTAGACATCATGCTGGATCAACAGCCGCTAACACTGCCTGTAGACATCCTGCTGGGTCAATAACCGCTAACACTGCCTATCGACATCCTGCTGGATCAATAACCGCTAACACTGCCTGTAGACATCCTGCTGGAACAATAACCGCTAACACTGCCTGTAGACATCCTGCTGGATCAACAGCCGCTAACACTGCCTGTAGACATCCTGCTGGATCAATAACCGCTAACACTGCCTATAGACATCCTGCTGGATCAATAACCGCTAACACTTCAAACAGTATGAAATATGTACAACTCAATCCATATCTGCTAGTATGAAGGGGTGCACTACACAAATACCCAGGGCCACAATCCTCTTGGGTGCCCACCCCCAGTTACTGTAAAAATAATAAATCTGTAACAGGTAGCTTGCTATACACTCCGGCAAACTAAGCTGTATGTGCAACATAAATCATACTTCTAATGAAGTATACAGTCAAACTGCCATGTTGAATAAGCTAAACTGACTTTGGCTGCCGGAGGTTGTAGCTAACTCTGCAACTCCAATCCAAGTGTTTCCAAGGAAAGATTTTAGATTTCAGAGTACTAACCCTGCCCTGCACTAGTGTCCATAGCTTCACTACACCAGCAATAAAAAGAATAAATGAGGTTAAACTGGATATATCCTCCATGTGTGTGTGTGTATAGATTTTATATATATATATATATATATATATATATATATATACACACACACACACACACACACACACACACACACACACACACACACATACGTAACAAGAATAAAATAACGTACATCTCCTGAGCCAAGATTATAGTACCAGTAATTATCATCAAGCAGCCCACCTTGGAGAAGCAAAGATACATAATATTAACCACAATTTCTCAATAATAAAATTGTAACTCAGTAAGGGTATGCAGTGCTACTACTTTTTCAACTCTCAGCATCTAACTTTGTTACTGGAGGAACATAGTGCATCCCAGTATATATTGCTTTCACCAGCTCTGCACTGAGACTGACAGTGTGGTACCTCCACCCAACTTTAATTTCACATATTTCATCACATTTAGGAAAGCAACTATACAAACAGAGCTACTCTTACAGTCACAGTTACTGTAAGACGGCAGCATACAAAAATCTGTGAATACACTACCCTATACATTTATGGCAGCTGTGCTATGTTAGACGTCCATCTATATCGGTGTGTGTGTGTGCGTGCACGAGAATGTGTGCACATGCGCATGTATGTACACACACAAATATATAGCTCTGCCTACCTATCTGTGCATGTGAAGACAAAAATTAAACAAGATAATTATCTTAAAAACAACATATTCCATTGTTCAATTAAAAATGTGACTTTATTAAATACGCAGTCTGGAATTCCTACTGCCCTATTACCATGTGGATGCATATGTTAGAGGTCACCATTTCAATTTCCAAATACACATTAGTTATCAAGTCTGTGTTTTCTCTGTCATAATATCTTTGAGCTGGTAATATTGTGACAGAGACTGAGCTTGCAGAAAAGTACTGGATAGGCAACCTACGAGCAAATACACCTCCTGGTCTAAATGCATGTCTTCCACTGAAGCCTGCTTGTTAAGAAAATGTAGGCTTAATCACTAATGTGTAATTAATATATCACTTGTGGAATCTATGGGCCTGCTCACATCATAATAAAGATCCTAGAATCTTTGAGGAACCTTGTGTTTTTAATCCACTGAGCGACTTGATGGACAATGGACTTTAGACTCCAATGGAGCCTTTTGATTTTGAACCTCCCAAATGAACAACAGAATATGTTGTATTTAAGAGAATTATCTTGTTTAATTTTTGCCTTCACCTAATTCCATAAGGGAAGTATCACATAGATCTAAATTGGTGATTGAGTGAACATCAGTTATATCACCAATGATAGTAGGACTGAGTTCATCCATGGAGACGTTCTCTAGTGGTTATCCGATACAACCAATATGCCTCTTTTTCTAATGGGCACATGTGACATTTCGTATTGTGATTGGACTGTGTCTCTGTTGAGAGCATTACCTGGTTTGATGTCTGCCAGTCACTGAAATGTTTTTGTGGAAAGGGAGACAATTGCTGATCTGTGTTTGTTGCGACTAGGCAATAATTTCTTTGAAAATGTGGGCTTGCTTTCTGTATTTGGTCCTTGGATGTGCTCTTTGAATGAGATCTGTTATGGGCTGTGATTACATAATTTCATCCCATTATGGCAAAGCATCTATTAATTATTTGAAGAGATATATGTGTTTTGTTAGCTTGTTGAATACCTGTTGAGACTGATGTATACAGACATTTGGATTTGACTAATTCTGTAATTTTCTGATTAGTGAAGCAGGATATGTTTTTATGAGAATGATTAAGTCCACAGTATTCTTTAATTCTGCATTTCTGTCAGCTGACTGGTCACTGGATAAATATTAGTTTTATAGCCAATGGGAGTGCAAGTCAATTAAGAAAAAGCTCTTTATTGGCCACTAGGTACAATGAAAATATCTTCTATACCTTTGTGGGCATTTAAGATAGTGTGAATATTACTTAGGGCTAACTGGTCATTGGATGAACAACAGCTTTGTTGCCAATGGGAGCATAAGTGAATTAAGAAAAGCTCCTTATTGGCCAAAAGGTACAATGAGAATACTCTATATACCTTTGTGGGCATAGGAGAGAATGTGAACCATGTCTTGATCATAACTCTATCAAAAAACAATAACTAGTGATGTTTGCTTATATACGATTCTGATGTTTTTAAATCTTACCTGATTATTTGGTACAGTTATGCTTACTTTCAAATTGCTTTCATCAGCATGTTATGTGTAATCCCGAAGTTTTGATTGGTTAATGGACTGTTTCTGTGATTTCTACGTAGTACATTTTGATACTTTATTTGCTGTTGGATGCAAATGCTTACTAGATGTTCATTTTATGCGCATCGCATGAGTGATAGCATTCAAATTCAGCTAGGAAGTTGTCTTGACTGGATATGAAACATAATGAGTACAGAATTTGTGCTGAATTAATTGTGAAATATTCTAACTGTTGATTGGTTTATGCCTTTGTCAGGCAGCAATGAGCATTGAGTTTTAACATGTTGCTCAGTGGATGTTAAATGTCTACATAACCAATAAGGAAGGGATTATGAAGAACTAGGAAGTTATTTTTATTGGTACATGTTTTAGTTACGAATCAATCTGACTAGACTAATATGATTTCTGATGTATGTTGCAGCTTATTTGCATCTTTAAGCTGATTGGTCGAAAGAGTTTTTAATGATTTTAGAATTTTAATTGTTATATCTGAAGAAGAGCTTTACTCGAAAGCACTAATCCTGTTCTACGTCTATTTATAGCATTATACATATTTTATTAAAGTTGTTTATGTTTAGTGCCGTGATGGTTCTGGTACTTTGTATATGTGTGTGTGTGTGTGTGTGTGTGTGTGTGTGTGTATATATATATATATATATATATATATATATATATATATACATATAGACATACACACACACAGACAGATAAGCAGAACTATATGTGTGTGTGTGTACATACATGTATAAACACAGATGTCTAACATAGCATAGCTGCCATAAATGTATAGGGTAGTGTAATCACAGCTTTTTGTATGCTGCCCTCCTTTCCTTGCAGCCACTGTGACTGTAAGAGTAGCTCTGTTTGTACAGTTGGTTTCCTAAATGTAGTGAAATATGTGAAATTAAAGTTGGATGGGGGTACCACACTGTCAAGTCTCAGTGCTGAACTGTTGAAAGCAATATATACTCATGTGCATTACGTTCCCCCAATAACAAAGTTAGATGCCGGGAGTAGGGAAAGTAGTGGCAGTGGGTACCCTTACTGAATTACCGTGCTATTATTGAGAAATTGTGATTAATGGTTTGTATCTTTGCTTCTCCAAGGAATTTCTATTGCTCCAAAGGAGGGGGGTGCTGTGTTTGTGAGCTGCTTGAGGACAATTAATGGTACTGTAATCTTAGCTCAGGAGACAAACAACTTCTCATGATAAATAAACCAAATAAATCCCCTGGACAAAGCCTATACTCATACAGTAGAGTTGTGTACACTTACCATAAATGTAGATGCTCGAGTATATTCACTGTTGCAGTCATTACATTTGGGTAATCTGCTGGCAGGTTGCCCTCAGTCAGCCTGATTAACAAAGTCTTAGGTCCTGCGTTGGTTGCTGTCCCTTCTTCCATGACGTCAGGGGTATAAAACATGCAGCCAACACCATTACATCAGTTTTTCTTGCCCCAGATGTCAGTTACCCCCGAATGGGGAGCAAATAAAATTAAAAACACATATACCTCCAATCCCAAAAGCAAATACACCAAAAGGGCTTTTAAGCATAGTGAAAGAACAGAGGTATTGCCAGAGAAAAATTAGGGGGCTGGAGGGAGGGTAACCAAGACTGCAACAGTGAATACACTTGAACATCTACATTTATGGTAAGTGTACACAACTGTACTATGTTCTTTGTGTTTCACTGTTGCAGTCATTACATTTGGGTAGATTCCCAAGCTATGGTTGGGTGGAGGGAGTTATACAGCATTAGGACCAGCTATAAGGCCCTGCAGGACAGCAGTGGCAAAGCCAGCTCTGGATTTAGAGAAAAGTGGTAAATGGTAATGTTTGGTGAACGTATGAATTGAGCTCCAGTTAGCAGCTTCCAGAATGTCCCTGGTAGGAACACCTCTGAGAAAGGCTATGGAAGTAGATACAGCCCTGGTGGAATGGGATCTGATCCCCTGGGGGATAGTTTTTCCATGGTGCATATAGCAGAAACGAATACAATGGCTTATCCATTTGGAAATGGTTTGCTTTGAAATAGCCTTCCCCTCTGCCCCTGCAGCAAATTCCACCAGCAGTTGTTCAGATTTTCTTTTGAGATTTTGTCCTGTTTAAGTAAAATCTAAGTTGTCTATCTACATCCAGTGAATGCAGAATCCGCTCCCCCTTGTTCTGTGGATTGGGAAAGAAAGTTGGCAAATGAATGGTATGATTAAGAGCCACACTGGATACCACCTCAGGCATGAAGGATGGATTGGTCCTGAGAGATACCCTGTCCATATGAAAAATGATGAAAGGCTCCACTGCCATAAGAGCCTGTAATTCAGTAATCCTTCTAGCTGAAGTAACTGCTAAAAGGAAAGCTGTTTTCCAGGAGAGAAATTTTAAGCCTGCAGTAGCAGCTTGCTCGAAAGGAGGGACAGTGAGCTTTTTCAAAACAAAATTGAGGTCCCAGGCAGGGGTTGGAGCTCTCCTGGGTGGTCTTAAGTTTTTCCTCCTCTGAGATACTACTTTAGCAGAGGATGAAAGAAGAAGGGAGGTTCTGTGTTGTAATGAGCTGAAATGGCTGAGGCATGGACTTTTATGGATGAAAAGTACAGGCCCTTGTGAAGCATCTCAGTTGAGTATTGTAAAATCTGAGGAATGTTGGGCACTGCTGTGCTTAACCCTTGAGATTGATTCCAGGCACTGAATCCTTTCCATTTGTCAGCATAAGATTTTCTAGTACTAGGCCTTCTTGCCTCCAAAATGACATCCATCACAGGTTTGCTGAGGGATGCTAAGGGTGAATTAGGTGATTAGCCACGTTGCAAGATTCAAAGTTTGGAGCTGAGTGTGCAGAATTTGGTTGTTCTGCTGAGACAGTCAGTAAGGCGTCTGAGGCAGGTGCCACGGTGGAAGGCGTGACACATTGCGCAGGAGTGGGTACCAGTGTTGGCGAGGCCAATCTGGAGCAATCAAAATCATTTTTGGTTTGTCCTGTTTGACTTTTAGTAGAACTTTGGAGAGCAGAGGCAGAGGAGGAAAGGCATAGACTGATAGGTTTTTTCAGCTGAAGGATAGAGCATCCACTTTCCAGGCTTTTTTGTGATGAGTTTTTGTGCAGAATTTGTCCAACTAATAGTTCTGGGGTGAGGCAAAAAGATCTATGTCTGGACTCCCCCATTTGCGTATCAACATGTTGAAAATTCGTGGTTCCAGTTTTCATTCGTGTGGGTCCATGAGATTTCTGCTTAGTTCGTCTGTCAGAGTATTCAGCTTTCCTGGCAGGAATTGAGCTTGTAGTTGTATTTGATAGGTCAAGGCCGTGTTCCACAATGCCATGGCTAGTCTGCACAGGGGATAGGAGTGTGCACCACCCTGCTTTTGTATGTACCACATAACCGTGGTGTTGTCTGTCTTTATCATTAATTGTCCTGGATGAAGGTTGTCCTTGAAGGCTGTCAGTGCATCCTGTACAGCTAGCAGTTCTTTTTGATTGATATGAAGGTGCATTTGATTTGGGCTCCATTTGCCCTGAATGCACTTCCCTGCCAGATGTGCCCCCCCAAGCATAGCCTGATGCGTCTGTAGTTAGGGTTTGGGTGACAGGGGGTGGTGTGAATTGCAGTCCCTTGTTTTGGTGGCAGGCCTCTGCCCACCATAGGAACTCTAGTTGCAGGCAAAGTATGATAGGAATCATTGTTTCCAGGTTGTGACAATGCTGACTCAATAGACTTTTTAAGTACCACTGAAGTTTCCACATATGCAGTCTTGCATATGGAATTAGAAGAATGCAGGAGGTTATGAATCCCAAGGCTTGCAGTATTTGCCTTGCAGAAAGCAGGGTTTTTGTGACCACCTGTTTGAAGTAAGTCACCAAATGAATTTGTTTCTGTGGCATAAGGAAAGCCATCTGGGCAGTTGTATTCAAGCTTGTACCCAGGAATGTAATTTTTTGAGAGGGTACCAGTTGTGATTTCTTTTCATTTATAGTGTACCCTAGACAAGTTAAAACCCTTTTTACAAACTCCAGATGGTTTAGAAGAGTGTCCTTGTTTTCTGTCTGAATTAGGCAATCATCCAGGTATGGATATATTTGAATATTTCTTTGTCTGCAAAATGCAATTACTGGAGCCAGGCACTTTGTAAAGACCCTGGGCGCAGTAGATAAACCAAAGGGCAGTGCAGAGAACTGGTAATGCAAGTAGCCTGCTTTGAAGCGGCGGTATCTTCTGCAAGATTCTCTGATTGGGATATGCAGGTAAGCCTCTTTTAAAACTATAGTTGCCAACCAGGCATCTTTGCCTAGCGCAGGAAGTAACTGGTGAAGAGTCAGCATCTTGAATTTTGGAATGTCCAGAAAGGTGTTTAGCATAGATTAGTCCAGAAATGGATGCCGTGATTGGTCTTTTCTGGGTACCAGGAAAAGTCCTGAATAGAAACCTTGACCCTCTTCCTCTTCTGGTACTGGTTGAATAGCCCCCATGTTCATGAGGGAAAGTACTTGTTTCTGGGCCATAGCCCACTGATTTGGGGGCAGGTCTGGCCATCCGTGTGGAATTGAAATCTGTATCCCTGGGATACTATATTTAAAACCCATTTGTCCTGGGTTATAAGTTGACAGTTTCTTGCATGAAGAGCCAGTCCCCCCCCCCCCAAAAGGGGCGGCTAAAAGTTAAGTGCTTGGTAAGTGTAAAGGGAAATCATTGAGACTGTTTACCACAGGGAGGTGTCTTGTTGTTTCCAGATTTGGAGGAGGAGGAGGCATCCCATTGCTTTGTTGTAAATGTCCCTTGTGACTGAAACCTGGAACCTTTGGAATGTCTGGGTTTGACCTGAGTGGCTTTCGAAGGAACTGGAAAGGACCAGTTCTTAGTAGGCCAGTGCCTACTAAATCTTGGAGGTTGCACTTGTAAGAAATCTTACACAGTTTGCATAGATTTAGCTTTATCTTCCATATTTTTTAAAACTTCTTCAACCTTATTACCAAAGAGACGGTTCTGTTGTAAAGGAGCATCCAACAATTTTGCTTTAACTTGATCAGGCAGATTTTGCTCTTTGAGTCAAGCATGCCTTCTTAGCACAGACCAAGTAACAGCAGCCCTGCAAGAGGCCTCCAAAGAATCAAAACCGCATTGCAAAGTATGTTTTCCAACTTGTTCAGCTGAATGCAATAAATCCTGTAAATCCTTATTTGCCACACAGACAGAAATTATCATCATTTTCTGTTTAAGCATTCCCACGATATGCTGTTGATATTTTAGCATATGAAACTGACAGTTTAATGCCCTGATTGCCGAGGTTGCAGAAGTGTAAACCTTCTTACCCCATCTATCCAGCGCCCTGGAATCTCTATCAGAAGGGGTATGATGTTTAGCAGTAGAAGCCTTAATGCCCTTGGGACCCTGAGAAATGGTTTCAGGATCTGCAGTAGGATTTTTGAAAAGGAATTTGTGGGAGTCAGGAACCCTATAGCATCTGTCTGGCTTACAAGGAGCCAGAGGCAGAGAGTCAGGAGCCATACTGGATTCTGAAAAAACATCATCAACAATGTCTAGAACAGGAGGTATAGCCAAAGGCCTATGCTGAGAAGAAGAAGAAAATCCCTAAGTCTCTTTTTAGATTCAGGGAAATCCTGACCTTCCCAGTGGAAATGTTCCCTTAAGGTATGTAAAGCTTCCCCAAAAAAAAATCCTCAGGGGGAGAAGCAGAAGGAATGGAATCTTCTGCATCAGAGTCTTCATAAGTAGGTACAGTAAAATCCTGTTCATTAGAAGAGTCAGAAGAAATAGAATCCTGTTCAGAAGATTCATAATCAATGTCTTGCCTAGGCCTCTTAGAAGGGGGGGTTGGCTACCCCTGATCAGAGTAATTAAATCTTCAGCCATTTTGATCATTTGTTTTTTAGGCATAGGGGCCTGCACATGTGGTCCAGGTATCGTTTTTTTAGGCATAGGTCGAGATGTTGGCCTTAGTTTTGAAGATGGCGTTGGTCTAATATACAAATCTGTAGGCCTGAAAACACCCTCAGAAGCCGGTGCCTGCACAGTGGCTCCAGACCCATCTAAGGTAGAAACATCCACGGGTTCCATAACTGAAGCATCTCGCGGCATACCGGACTCCGAATGCATCTCAGTAGAAGCCTGCGAATCAGAAGTAGTGGGTATCAGGGGCTGGGAAAGTGCCTCACTGAGTACCGGCGAACTGGCGACTGGCTTAGGAGAAGCGTCGTCGGCAGTTTTGGACCTCAACGGCCTGTCTCTGTCTTTTTCTTTGCATTTTTTAGGTATTCCGGTAGTCGGATTGCTAACCGACGACATTTCAGGATAATTAAAGCGTGAGCCAAAATATTTAGAAGCAAAAATGTACCGACGTTTGATAGTGCGTTGATTCAATTTAGCACAAAACCGACATCAAGATACGTTGTGGTCAGGGCCTAGGCAAGGAATACAGTACAAATGAAAATCCTTATGAGGTATTTGCTTCCCACAAGTAATGCAATTATTAACTTTTACTGACATCGGTAAGGAGCAAGAAAAAGTTTCCCCAACAGAGTACTTAGCTTTTTAGTTGAAGACTTGGGTTCTGAAACTCGAAAATGAAAATTTCAGGAGTCGGCCGACCGGCACTTGCGAACTGCTTCTGGCACCGCATGGCAAGAAAGACTGATGTAATGGGGTCGGCTGCATGTTTTACACCCCTGACGAACTGACGTCATGGAAGAAGGGACAGCAACTGACGCAGGACCCAAGACTTTGTTAATCAGGCCGACTGAGGGCAATCTGCCAGCAGATTACCCAAATGTAATGACTGCAACAGTGAAACACGAAGAACATCTGGGTCTATGTTCCTTCTGTTGTAGGGAGCTGCACCCTTTACACCCCCCACTAATTGTATATACCAACTCTGAGGTCACACTAAATTGGGGGAAAGTGCAGGTTCTGTTAAAGTTAATTTACTGGTAAGCTAGTAGTAGATCTCGGTCCCTTTATGTTGGTATTTCTAACCTACCCACATTTAAATGGTCCCTAAAAGGAACACTTTACAAAAGCCTGCTCCTGTGCGAATTCTGGCTGAACTTACTCACTATACTTCAGTCACCCTCCCCCCCTTAACCTAAATCACATCTTACAACCCTCTGTGGCCTCCTACTCCACTCCTTTCTTTTGTTTTTCCTACTACCTTACCTTATGCACTTCATCTCTGCAGACCTTTACTCTACCTCTTTCTCCATCCTCCATACTCACCTAAGCTACCTGAAGATACCCTACCCTGCACTCTTCTTATAATCTCCTTCTCTCCATCCTTCTTCCTTCTATAACCATAATTTGAGCACCATCTCTCATACTAAGACATCACTCAATTTCACCTCACTGTCTCTAATCATGTTATCTTAACAGCTCTTTAGATATTTTATTAGAATTGTCTCAGGTCTCACTTATCACATACTAATCTACGTAACAAATATGACTATTGAGTTTTTCATCAAATATCTTCTCCAGCTCATGTTACTGATTGCACTCTACTATGAAACATTACTCTTATGTTTTGTAGTATAACATGATGATCTGTGATTTAAAATATCTCCATTTGATTTTTGAAAATGGGCACTTTCTGGCCCAGTTGGACTTACCCAGTAAAGAAATGTCAAATAAATAAATGACAAAACTCTTTTGGATTATTTCCAAGATTAGGGACAGTAGAGTCAGAAAAATCCAATGGCATTGGTCAGGCACATGTAAAAAAACTCACATAAGCACAAATATGGGACTTTTTAATGTGGAGAGAATGAATGAAAGAAAAAGAAATCGGGAAATGATAAGGGAACCAAAGAAAATCCCACTAGTTAAGTAGTTGCTATGCTTTAGTGGGTAAGTGGTGTTAACCACTGAATCTCGAACTGACAAGACTCCCACCCAAAAACAAACAAACTAGTACAATGAAAAGGTAGCTACCAGAAAGTAACTTAATGCTAAACTGGTTGTCAGAAAAGGCTGATGTGCCGCTCTGTTTGGCCTTTGACAGCCTCTGGAAACATTATCTACTTGAAACGAGTTGCTCATTTAAATTACTGCTTGCAGCATTCATTTTTGTTTTTTTATACCTTAAATTGTATTTTCACTTACAAAACTGCTAGAAACTTTGAACTAATGATACTGGGTAGTCTATGGAGAAGGATAAGAGTCTATACTGGGTAGTCTATGGAGAAGGATAAGAGTCTATCTTGTTGGTGCCAGGAAGATGTGTGGGAAAGCAACTGATGACGGACACAGAGGAAGAGTGTGCAGTGCTTTCACCCTGCTCCAGGGGTTTGGTTCTTGGCAGGGGTGGTTCCTTCACTGCAAAGCCTGCATGTTGTTTCCATGTGGGTTTTATCAGACTGTTTCAGCTTCATAGGTTCTACAGTTTTGGAATTATTAAGTAAAGACTAGACTGGGTGACTCATTCAAAATTCTGGACTTGCCCCTGCAATTTAAACCAATTTTGATTTGTTGACTTTGAGACAAAAAGAAAAATTGGCAAACCATAGTTTTGTTATCACAGCATCAAATGGTAGGAGTAGAAAAGTCTCTTTGTTGTTGTGTCTTTCGGCTTTTCCCGGTTAGGGGTCGCCACAGCGGAACACCGGTCCGCTAATGATTGGCAGTTTATTTTTACGTGCCGAGTTGCCAGCCCTGATGCACAACCTTTAACGAAGGTACACCCATTCACGCACGTCTACATGCAGAAGACGCTCTAGCTGAGAGTCGAACCAGACAGCGTCTTACTGTGAGGTGACAACGCTACCGAAGCACCACCACAGACTGTGAGGTGACAACGCTACCGAAGCACCACCACCGCAGATCAGAATAGTATGTAAAAAAGTGTCCAAGAAAAAAAACAAGTCTTCTATGTACTAGGGTCAGAGACTGCGGAGCTTGCTCTACCTTTCTCCATCTCAAATGTAAATCCTTTCCAGTGGAGACCTGTATCTTTGTCATCCAAAGCATGCACTTCACTCCCAGTTTACTACCAATACCTCAAAGCACAGAGCAATTCAGAGATAATTCAACTATCATGCAACACACTGAGATCATTATCTGTCCAGTGCTGTAGAGCTGAATCAGTCTCTTGTAGTGACCTATGATCAGCCACCTCCATGCAGCACACTGACATCATTATTTGTCCAGTGCTGTGGAGCTGAATCAGACTCCTGTAGTGACCTATGATCAGCCACCTCCATGCAGCACACTGACATCATTATTTGTCCAGTGCTGTGGAGCTGAATCAGACTCCTGTAGTGACCTATGATCAGCCACCTCCATGCAGCACATCGAGATTATCTGTCCAGTGCTGTAGAGCTGAATCAGACTCCTGTAGTGACCTATGATCAGCCACCTCCATGCAGCACATCGAGATTATCTGTCCAGTGCTGTAGAGCTGAATCAGACTCCTGTAGTGACCTATGATCAGCCACCTCCATGCAGCACATTGAGATTATCTGTCCAGTGCTGTAGAGCTGAATCAGACTCCTGTAGTGACCTATGATCAGCCACCTCCATGCAGCACATCGAGATTATCTGTCCAGTGCTGTAGAGCTGAATCAGACTCCTGTAGTAACCTATGATCAGCCACCTCCATGCAGCACATCGAGATTATCTGTCCAGTGCTGTAGAGCTGAATCAGACTCCTGTAGTGACCTATGATCAGCCACCTCCATGCAGCACATCGAGATTATCTGTCCAGTGCTGTAGAGCTGAATCAGACTCCTGTAGTGACCTATGATCAGCCACCTCCATGCAGCACATCGAGATTATCTGTCCAGTGCTGTAGAGCTGAATCAGACTCCTGTAGTGACCTATGATCAGCCACCTCCATGCAGCACATCGAGATTATCTGTCCAGTGCTGTAGAGCTGAATCAGACTCCTGTAGTGACCTATGATCAGCCACCTCCATGCAGCACATCGAGAATATCTGTCCAGTGCTGTAGAGCTGAATCAGACTCCTGTAGTGACCTATGATCAGCCACCTCCATGCAACACACTAAGATCATTATCTGTCCAGTGCTGTAGACAGGCACTGGAACCAGAGGGGGAGGGACCACCCCCCACACTTTTACAGCTTCAAGACCTGTACACGGAGGATGCATGCATGCGTTGAATTTAAACACAAAAGTGAGCCTGATAACATCATTGCTGCCAGACTCAACATTAAGGCTTCATTTACTAAAGCTGCTCCAGTATGTAAAGCTCCATTTACCTCATTTATTTTATTATTTGCTCCATTGTTTACTTTGCTGGTGTTCCGTTTTACTGATTTATTAGATGGTCCTCCGTTTTACTTATATTAGTTGCTGGTGTTCCCATTTTGATTTAGCTTAGCTGCTGGTGCTGCTGTTTTGATATTATACTAGCTGCTAGTGCTGCCGAGCTTAAGGCTCTGCTGTTTACTTTGCTGCTTAAGGCTCCATTGTTTACGCTGCTGGTGCTGCCACTTAGATTATATTATATTATACCATGACCCCCATTAATATTCCAAAACGTGCACGCTGTAAATCGACTTATACTAATGGAAAAAGGTCCGATCACCCTGACTTTTTCCATTAGTATAAGTCTTTTTTAAAACACTGTCTCGCTATGTTAAACTCCTTTAACATAGCGACACAGTGTGTAAAAAGCAACAGAGATCTTGCTTTCTCCGTTGCTTTTTTTTTTAAACCTGTCTCGATATGTTAAATGGGTTTAACATAGCGAGACAGCTTAAAATAACGGAGATCTCCGTTGCTTATTTTAAAGCTGTCTTGCTATGTTAAACCCATTTAACATAGCGAAACAGTTTGTAAAAAGCAACGGAGATCTTGCTTTCTCCATTGCTTTTTTTAAAACTGTCTCGTTATGTTAAATGGGTTTAACATAGTGAGACAGCCTTAAAATAAGCAAAGCCTTAAAATAAGCAACAGAGATTCTCCGTTGCTTATTTTAAAGCTGTCTCGCTATGTTAAACCCATTTAACATAGCAAAACAGTAAAAAGCAACGGAGATCTTGCTTTCTCCATTGCTTTTGCCCACAGCTCTGATGTACTGCATAGGCATAAGCATGCGCAGTACATCAGAACTGCCACAGAATACCAGACAGCTGCAGAAGGGCAGCAAGGAGGCATTATATAATGACATTATTTAAGAAAAGTAATTATTTTTTTCCCTTAAATAATGTCATTGTATAATAGCAATAACCCACTTCTGGGTGTGGATAATGCTGGATTTACCCACGGTTGGCTTTGTTTGGTCCCTCGGGCTTCGCCCTCATGACCAAAGCACGCCAACCGTGGGTAAATCCAGCATTACCCACACCCAGGCGTGGGTTATTGCTATATTAGCTAAGCTACTTACATTCCATAATGCTTGAGCTTTCTGTACGGATACCATCAATGCTTACATACCAAGTCCTCACTTCATAAATTTTGGTTGAAATGTAGGACTGGCAAGTGTGCAAATCAATTCAGAAAGTTGTCTAATGTCTATCTAATTAAATGTACTAGTTGATGGAGGATATCCAAACTGGAATGGAGTATGTGAACTAGAAATCGGACATACATATAAAATTGTTCTAAGTTGTTCAAGTGATTAAAAACAACTTAATAGTGAGCACTAGCTTCCTGAATATAGGATGCATAGAAATTGTTACTATTGGGCATTAAATGTTATTGAATATTGTGTTATGTACTGGAGACATACCTATCCAGTGTTCTTCATTATGAGAAATACGTCTCTGTTTTCAAACTCTTTAAAAACTCAAGTTTTTGCAGTTCCGCATTGAAAGGGTCTGTCAGACAGAGTGATAAGCTATTTTTAAATGATAGCAATAGTAAATCATAATTCACTAACAATATATGTTTTTTTGTAAAGTAGCAACTTTTAGCAATCCCACGAGCTTCCTAGTTGAAGTTGGTGTTCCATATTTTGCCTATTTATTCTACAATATAAGAGGTACTATGCCTTACTTTGGAGATGCAAAGCTGAGAGCCATGACTGGGGAAGCTTGAACAGTAACAAAATAAAGTTTTGAGTTACAAGTGAGCATTCACTGTCTATGAAACAGATTATCTCTGCATAGTAACCTGGTGAACCTTAAATTCATATGGATTTTAAATAAGAAAGGGACTTTGTTGTGAAAAGTAGAACATTAAATACCTCCTACTATAGGGGCTGTTTTGTTTATTTGCTGAATGATTTTAACTTTCAGACATGACTTGGGAAATGACAGCCAATTACAAAGCAGTGGCAATTTTAGCAGCTTACATTAATCATTTAGTAAGTATAACAGAATTCTTAATACAGAACACTTCTGAGTTAGGTGTATGGTAACATGATGAGGTCAGTATGATCAAGATGAAACAGCAAATATTAGGCAGGTATATAGCAGAGGGTAAATCCATAATGATGACTAGGTTAAGACAATTTTTTGGGGTGCTGAGTCAGAGTGGAATATTGAAGTAAGAAGGCTTTTCCCTCCTGATGTTGAACATGTAAAGAAAATGGAAAAAATTGTTGACTGCCTCATAATATAGGACAGATGTCATTTTATTTTGAGGAAGTAAGAGGTCTCAACCTCAAGGACTCATTTTCAGCAATGATCTAGTTACAAAAGCCTTATAGTTACATACCTGAAGTAAGTTGGACAAAATGCATTATAGCAATTAAAAGACGCACGCACACACATGAAAATAATTTCAAAATGGTTTAATACAGTAGCTAAATGAAATAAATTGTAAGGTGACATGTCTGACATACAAGGCATCCTCCGACCTAATACAGATGGACCTACTGAACATCAGCAAGTCAAATGGCATCAGAAATACTCAGTCCAGGTATCTAAACTGAATGTTGTGGAGAGATGGATATATATCACAGAGGCTACCACTGTTCCACAACAGACTATCCATAAAAATAAAACAAAGCTTATCCGTCCATATTCAAATGCAACTTAGATCTAAGGATCGGTAATAGAAAATGTACTCTAGGATTGCCCCTCATACCACTAATGGACAGAGACAGTTCCTAAATGCTGCATCCCTTACATGTATCTCCTCAAATTATCTATGGTATGATCACAGTTATTCTCACTAGGGCTAATATACAATTATCAGCCATGGGATAGGTAAGACCAATCAGAAAATGTTAATTCAAGCACCAAAAGGGAATTGGCTAAGCTTAAATATCCTCCAAGTGAACCTATGTTGTGCTAATAAATAGTTATAAAAAATTACCCTTTTTAGATCACTAAGTGCTCCTCTCACCACCCCCCCCCCCCAGTCCTCAACAGCTTCTGGCACCTATGGCTGTAGAGTTGAATCAGACTCCTGAGATGAATCAGACTTGTGTAGTGCCCTATGGTCAGCCACCTCCAAGCAACACACTGAGATCATTATCTGTCCAGTGCTGTAGAGCTGAATCAGACTCCTGTAGTGACCTATGATCAGCCACCTCCATGCAGCACATCGAGATCATCTGTCCAGTGCTGTAGAGCTGAATCAGACTCCTGTAGTGACCTATGATCTGTCACCTCCAAGCAACACACTGAGATCATTATCTGTCCAGTGCTGTAGAGCTGAATCAGACTCCTGTAGTGACCTATGATCAGCCACCTCCATCCAGAGTTTACTCTGCAAATAGAAAACAGAAAATTTCTGTATCCACCCCCCCCCCCACACACACACACACACACACACACACACACACACACACACACTGCAAACATACTAACAATTGAGAGTTGTCAATCCACCTACCACATGGATATCATCATTCAAAGTGATAAAGACTTCAGATACAACAGTCAATAATTTCACGATATGATAAACTAATGCAATACAGTGTGCATCCCTGCAGTTGTCTCCAGCCCTGTAGGCCACTCATAATAACAATACCCTTGAGGACACTTAGTATGATAGATGCATTTATCTGTAGCATACATTTGCCTACACACAATTTTTGAAATGTAATGCTTGTCTTTTTTATATATCTTATCCACATTTTCACAGATTACAAGTGAAATAAATGAGAAGTCAAATAATAAAAGAATATTACAAGTTTCATTGAAGTCACACTATTCCAAACAAATTAGAAGAACTGATGTTTCAGATACTTTCTTTTATGTACCATTGCATGAGAAGGTGATGCAAAGTAGAGTTTTCACAAAAAGTGCACACTGTGTAGTCCCAATTCTTTTTCTACATTTGCTGTGTACTCCCCAAGTATTACCTGCTAATTATACTTCAGGAAACTGTTTCTCGGCTTCTCCAGAATCTATTAGGAGATTCATTCATTTCTACTCACAGGAACTCATAAAACACTGCTTTCATCATTTTAGTTAACCTCATGGCAACAGACTTGTACAGTAATATGGATGGAGTGGTCCAGAGAATCAGATTAAAGCAAAGAAATGAAAGTGATGAAGGGATGTTGGATAGTTCACTAATTATATTTGTACAAGTACTATAGTTATATATAGTATCTTGCATTAATCCAGTTATTTTGAATATTAAAGTAACACTGCTTAGGGAATAAAAGTACATGCAAGCACATTTTACTGTAATCCCTACCTGACACACAACTGCACCACACTGCCAGCAATATATAATATGCTTTGTGCAGCCTAGGCAAAAACTTTGCTGTGACATTTGGAAAAAAATCATAAACAGGACTTCTCAAAGGCAAATGGAAAAGCCTGAGGCTACTGTCTCTACATGCATTCTCATAACTCAGCAGCATCTAGACAGCCAAAAATGTACTAGTGTGCAACGCAACATCATTTTAAAATAAACTCCACTTGACAGTAATAACTCACCGAAAGTAATACACAAAGTAAGGTTTACATGTTCTGGCTCCATTTACTGTCACCACAGAGGGTATAAAATTCCAGCCATGAAGAAATCGTACTTTTATCCATATCAGAGTATGACGTACTAAACAATGGACACCTTGGCACGATCACTGTAACAAAAGCGAAACATGTCATTCGGATGTAATCTCCCCAGCTTTCCAACATCTACCACCCTACCCTAAACTAGGAACAGTACATCATTTTTTATAGGTCATTGTACAGTCCTCCAGTGACCATCAGATCAAACCCTCCCTCAGCCACACTAACAAATTACTTGTTCCCCTGACGGGAGCTGTATGACTTTGTTCCAGCAGTCAAGACTAGAACCGGGGTGGGAACATCATATGCGCAGATGTACATTGCTTTTAACTTTTACTATTAGTTCCTGGGTATGCCTGTGGAATCCAAGGGGTTAGCATAAAATGGGCTCAGTGATGTAGGAAACTGCCCCTGGAAGCATGGAATCAAATGTCCCGCTCCCTGCTTTGTAGACAATACATCAGTTTGACCACTGATCTTTGTCAGTAAATCTTCTGCTCCAAGTGCATCCAGGTGTAAGTCCTCAAGCTCTCCCCATAACAAAGGTGGGAGAGTAACATCTCTTCGTTCCTTCCTCACACCCTCACCCCTTTCTGGCTCCTCCAGTGCTAGGGTCACTATTCAAATCCCTGTTACATGGGTTGCAATGAGGACACCATCTTACTATGTTATGGAGCTTGGCAAGAACATACAAATGTAGAGAAAGCAGAGCTAAAAATCAGTCTTGGTGAAATAGCACTGTGAAGTAGAGTTGCCACTCTTGGGGTTTACACCAGTGGGGGAGCAAAATGACTCTAGTGTAATATGCCCAATCCTCAGACTGGTTGAGTCATGAGATAAGGCAAAATTGATGAATATTTAAGGACAGCATCAGAATGGAGCCAAGCATCATGGTGGAAAAAAACATCAATAAAACAATCAATCCAGACGAGTTTTGCCAGAACTCAGCAGAGATGACCAAAACTATAAACCTGATTGTTAGGAAAAGTTATCATATTTACACAAGAAATTCCACTTGCAATTTTTTTTCACAGAAAAGTAGGTATTTAAAATCAAAGTCAAGCTGTTAAAGAATTGGCCATTTTAGAGACTTCAGGAAGCCATGGTGGGGCAGCAGTAGATTTGTCGCCTCACAGCAAGAGGTTCTCCCGTTCGATTCGCGGCTGGAGCGCCTTCTGTGTGGAGTCTGCATGTCCCCCCGCGGTCAAGTGGAGTTCGAAAGACATGCGTGAATGGGCGTGCCTTTGTTGAAGGTTGGGCGTCAAACTGGCACCTCGGCACCGTAAAAATCTACTGCCAATCATTAGCGGACCGGAGTTCCGCTGTCGCGATCCCTAACCAGGGAAAGCCGAAAGAAGAACATCAGAAGACAAATATCAAACGTTTGTTAAGAAAATGCAATTTTTTAAGTTTACCTCATTTCAACCTTTATATATCAGTTCTTAAGTAAAGAAACTGCAAGATAAGCATATTTTCCCTTTTGGTATTGTGTTTGCATGTACATATACATGTAGCATGCTTATTTTCCTTAGTAGTTTCATTCTGTTAACCTGGACAGAGCACTGAACCAGCTGGACCTCGGGCTCAGCCCTGCACACAGTACAATGAATTCAGACATATATTACTTATAGAAATGCAAGTATATAAAACATACTGTAAATGTTTCAGCAGATAACTAGCTGCAGCTACAGAGAATTTTATATGAAAGCTGTACACAGGACACTGTTGAAATGGGGAGCATAATCTAGGATCCCCTCCTCTCTGAGGAGTACATATAAAACAGAATGAAAATATATTGGGATCCAGTGTGCAATAAGTGAAATATCCTGTAATGTTGGTTTATGGAATGAGTTTTGGCAAATGCATTAATTTGGGTTAACTTTACATGCTATTATGCCTATGCCTACTGAATGAAGTATGTCTGACTATCTATCCACACTTCTAAGCTTTTACTTGATCAGGATTTTGCATATGTAATACAGTTGTGGACCAAATTACAATAGCCATGGATAATTGAATATATGATCGCTACTGCAGTAATGTCAGATTGGGACTTTAACTGCTGAAAGCAGGACAACTGGCCTTACTTCCAGAAGTTAGCACCATTTCTCCTGGGCATCAAAAGAATAAGAGGGTTGTCCACCCACACGGTTTTTGGTTCTTTCTTTCCCCTGCTTCCCTCCCCACTAAAGCAGGGATTTGTAGACAGAGCACAGACTACCCTTGCAAGAAGGATCCTCAGGAGTAAGCACAACTAGAACCCACGCAATCTCTCTCCCAGGACATAGATCATCTCTGGGAAAGATAAGCACCTAGTCATAGGGAGGGGAGGGAAGTAGGAGGATGGGTAACTTAGGTACCCACCCCATCCATAGATCCCCAGAGGAAACAGAACAGAGGGAAGATAGAGATATGTGGTACTTAAACAGTAAACCTACTCAAAAAGCTAGTGTTACACATTATTGCACAACTATACTGTGTTTTCATTGAAAGTTTCACTGCTGCAATAAAAACACACTTGGGAAGACTGAAAGTTTTTGGTGCATTTTCTGACTGGCCCCAGATGTGCGTGGTCTACAGGAGGCCCTGTAGAATGACTGTGGCAAACCCTGCCCTTGTTCCACTTGAGTTATAAAGTTATGCCACTAGTCCAGGTTTCAACTGGTGACCATGTAGCTGCTTGCAGGATGGTGTGATTGCTGGCCCATCTCAAAAATACAGAGGTGGCTGCTGTTAGCCTAGAAGTGCAGGACTTCATCTGTCCTATTACAGTCTTGTAATGAAATGTGCAACAGAAGCAAACAGTGTGCTAGACATTTTGACATAGCCTGTTTTGAAAAAAACCCTTTGATTCTCCATACAGGGCTTGCTTCCAGAATATCAGGTAGGACTTTCACAACTTTAAAAGCGTGGGTCTTTCTTTTCTCAATTAAAGCAAGCCAAACTGAACTAGAATTTTTTGGATGCTCTCCATGGCTGCTGGTTAGATCAAACAACTGTGCAGAAAAGGGAAGTAAATTGAATGTTCTTGATTCTGCAAAAAGCAGTTAATGGAGTCAAGCACTTTGGTATTACTACTTTATCAAAGACATTTACAAAAGGTCAGGGAAGTGAACTGGTCTGTGTCCTCTGGCTATGGGGATATGTATTCAGGCATCCTTCAGATCTGTAGTGACCATGTAAGCCCAAAGGAGGAGGAATAAAAGCAGTCCTTGCAAGGTTAACCTTTATACTATATTTTAAGAAACTGTTAGCTTTGACAGGTCTAAACTTGGTCTTCAGGCTCTATCTGTTATTGGACCTAGGAACAATTTTAATACAAGCCTCTACATTTGTCTGCCTTTAGTACTCTCTGTGGCTCGTCTGCACGAAAACTTATTGCATAAGAGGTAGATTTAAGTGGATTTGATTGGTGGGTACTGCAGGGAGTCATGAATTTTTTTTTTTAATTGTAGTTATTATCCCCCTTTCAACGTTTTTATGTCTTGAATGATGGTCTTCCACTGTCTGACAGAGAGGGCTGACTGATGCCCCATCTTTTGTGGGTTGTTTGACATTATAAGTTGGGGTGGAGTTATTGAGGAAGAGGGAAGGAAGAGTAATAGCTGTCCTCTCTGCAGCTCAGGCCAGAGGGCCCACTGGCTTTTTCTTCTGGTCACATTACCATTTTTGTTTTCTTGGGCAACCTTTCTAACTTTTTTGATGGTTGCCTTTTTCCTGCCTCAGGTAGAAAGGCCATCTTTTGTAGGGGGCAGTTTCTACTATAACTTAGTGCAGTAAGGGAAAACTGCTTGGCAGACTAAACAGTCTTGTCTTTTTACTCCACCATTTGGAACTTCTGCACACGATCCAAACAAAAGCAACTTGCCCAATGGGCATTAGAAACTTCTGCTTTCATATAGTCTGGCAGAAGCTGGGTCTTCATCCAGGCTTCTCTACTTAAAAAATAACCCATCTAGCTATTGCCCTACATAAGGCATTCAGGATATCATGGCCACATTTTATGAAGGGACTGGCAACTTGAAATGGAGGCTGCATGGTTCAAGTACTGTCTTTCGGGTTTTTCTCCTGCATCCCCATCACCTTTTTCTTTGAGTTGGAACAGTAACGTTTCTCCTAGAAATTCAGCATCTCTCTCTCTCTCTCTGCCACATTAAGGGCCTGAAAGTCAGGTTAGCAGACATTTATGATGGCTTGTCTTATCTAAAAAGAGAATATTACTCTTCCTGTCAAGGGGAACAGCATTATTTGTTGGAGCGACAGTAGTTCTCTTACCACAGCTGCAGTTGGTAGACACCATGGACACCAAAGACAGATCTGCAACAGAGTTTGCATATAAAAGTATTTGAAGGAATCCACTACCCTGCAAAACTCCATCCTATGAATGACACCCCAAAACTTGGACAGAACCACAAAAGGAGGGGGAGTATCAATATTCGTCAAAGATACCCACACCTCCAGGTTGGTGGTACAGCACGAAGCATCAGAGACTATCCATGTGCAACTAACAGTGGGTAAAACTGCCTTCCAGTTTATAGCCTGCTACAGACCACCCTCCCAAACCCAGGAACCCCACTCGGCCTTCCTGAGAACACTGGAAAATATGAAGGTCTCTCCAAACACCATTATATTGGGTGACTTCAACTACCCAACCATAGACTGGGAGCATTACTCTAGCTCCAACACCCTAGCCCAAAGGTTCCTAGAATTTATAAACTCAAATGCTATGGAACAACTTGTTACCACTCCCACAAGAGGGGAAAACATACTGGACCTGATCATCAACAACATGGGGACTCTATGCTCAAAACCAGAAGTGTATCCCTCACTGGTAAGATCAGACCATAAACTAATCTCACTGGATATTCACATCCCGACTCCACCCCCTGCCCTGAAAACCACAGTGAAAAACTTCTCTAAAGCAAATTTCACACTCCTCAAAACCGAGGTGGAATCCTTCAAAGCCCCCGGGCCTGTAGAAAATACGGCCCAGACCGCAGAATCCTTTATAAATGCATTCTATGAACACCTTCAGGAATGTATGGATCATGTAATCCCAAATAAAACCAAGACCCAATCCTCCACAGGCAGATGTCCTATCTGGTGGACCCCAGCCTTAAACAAACTATACAATAGAAGGAGGAAGCTACTACATGATAGAGCAAAATCCCAAAAAGGGAAGGCATCTCTGATCAGTATTAGCAAAAAACTACGGGCACTCATAAAATCGTCTAAGGCCAGCTTCGAGAGAAAAATTGCACAGGACACTAAGGATAATCACAAGGCTTTCTTTAGTTATGTTAGAAACCTGGGTGGGAATTCCCAGATATGCTCAGAATTAGTCCAAAATGACAAAAAATACACAGAACCCACAGACATTGCCAACATCCTAGCTGACAGGTTCAGCGCAAACCCCCCACCAAAAGGGCAAATATCTATCCCAGCAGAGTGCTGCCCCCCTGACATCTCAGATGCTCAGGTAAGAGCTGCCCTCTCCAAAGCAAAACACAGCATCAATGGGACCAGGCGGTGTCCCGGGCTGCGTCCTACATGAACTCCAAGAACAGCTAAACCCAAACATAAAACTACTGTTCAATCTCAGCCTTACTACAGGATATGTACCCAAAGAGTGGCGTACAGCAACAGTGGTCCCTCTCCACAAAGGTGGTGCCTCAACGGATCCTGGAAACTATCGCCCCATAAGCCTGACTAGCTTGGTCTGCAAAGCTATGGAAAGGATCATCATGGACCTCATAAATAAAGATATTGGGGACCTACAGACACTGGATCCTACCCAGCTCGGCTTTGTTAAGGGCAGATCCTGCCTCTTAAACCTGGTTGATTTCTTTGAAACAGTCACCAAGGCCATTGACGAGGGGAAGGTGGTCCACACAGCCTACCTGGACCTCGCAAAAGCCTTCGATACAATACCCCACTCGGGCATTATAGATAAGTTCACCAGCTTAAATATAAACCCCTATATCACTAGATGGGTTGCAAACTGGCTCAAGGACAGAACCCACATGTTTAGAATTGCTGTAGCCATGTCAGACTCCAAACCAGTTACAAGTGGCGTCCCGCAAGGCTCAGTCCTGGGACCTCTCTTGTTCGGCATATATTTCTCGGAGGTACAGGCCAACACGGAAGGACTGTGGCTAACCAAGTCCGCAGATGACTGCAAACTGGGCACCATAATCGACTCTCCAGCCAACACAAGCATCCTCCAAAAGGGCCTCATAGAAACAAACAACTGGTGCCAGAGCCATGGCGTCAAGCTAAATGCCAAAAAGTGTATAGTCATCCCCTTTGGCAAAAACAAAGTGCCCACAAATTACCACATAGGTGGTAATCCATTAAGTACAGAAGAAGTAATTAGGGACCTGGGGACCCAAGTTGATAGCAATCTCTCATTTGACAACCACATGGCCAAAGTGGTTAGAAAAACATTTTATATAGCCCACCTAATCATGAAGGGATTCACATCTAGATCAGGGGAGGTCATCGTGCCTCTTTACTCATCCCTCATCAGGCCCATAATTGAGTACAATGCCCCTTTTGGGATGTACCTTACCAGACACCTGCAGTAACTGGAAAGACCCCAAAAGTACCTCACCAAGAGGATCAAAGGGCTCAAACAGATGCCAGATGCTGCCCGGTTAAAGAAACTCCAGCTCTCCTCAGTGGCATACCGCCTGCTCAGAGGCGATCTGTGCCTGACGTATAAAGCCATGTCCAACCCGGAATTAATGGACATGCTGCACCTCGGAAAATCCAAATCCCATTGAGCTACACGCTCGAGAGACTTGAACCTCAGCATTGAAATAAATAGGACATGCTGGAGGGACAGATTCATAACCCAGAGGCTCCCTTCACTCTGGAATAAAATCCCAGTCCAGGTTAGGCAGAGTCCCTCACTGACTCTCTTCAACAGGAATCTTGATGAGTGGATGGGAGATCATAGGTTTACCCCGGGTATCACTTCTGCGTCACTGTTAGACAGAGGCACAGTATACTAACCTCGAAAAAGGGCATAGCAAAATTAATTTAAAACGGGTGGCGAAAGCCAAACACATTCTGGCTAGGCTTATAAATGCCCTAGGGCAGATAGCCTAGTATGAACCTATGAACCTATGAAATGAGATGCTCTGATATTCTCTGGTGGGCTGGCAGAAAAGAGTGTAACCTTAATGCAGTCTAATAAATGGGGGTGCAGACTCTGATCTACATTGTAGTGTTCATCTGTCTCCAAATCAGAGGAGTGCAAGTCTTTCAAAGGGAAAGAGATTACTGCTTCCTTTTTTACTTGATGGGAGGGCACTGACATTGACATTTTTGGTGGAAGGTAGGATGTCCTTTAAGAATGTGACAAAATCCTAACCCAGCTTTGTTAAATTCTGGAAAGTAGCCAGTTATGCAGTGTGGACAGATGGTCCACTCAGCACCATCAGCAGATGAGGCTAGATGGTAGACATTTGTTTATTCCTCGACAACTTGCCTCTGGGCTTAGGAACAGAGACCCCATGGAAGCCTCAGGAATTGGGAAGAAACATCAGACCTCAGAGAACAAATAACATACAAGACCAAGTGTATACTGCCCTACTGCGCTACCACTCAGAACAGTGCAAGCATCCAGACCATCTGTTTGCAGTGGGGCATCTCAACCAACTGATGCCTTAAGGGATGCAGCTTTGGAGGATGTGCCATCCACCAAGTACATGGCACCCTCTTAAGTGACCATGCCAGAAGCCAAAGTGAAAAAAGGATAGTGGAATCAGGGTGCAGCAAAATTGTGTCCCAAAACCCAGAGTCTCAAAATTACACAGACCATCAGACTCTGATCAGTTGTCAGTCTCCAGAAACACCTCCAGTTTTGGGGACTTCTCCTAAACCTTCTTCATTCTGAAAGGAATATTGTAGCAGAATTCTAACAGTGAAAGAGCAATCTTAGAGGAGGTGTGTAACTTCTTCCGACTTGATGTTGTTTACAGACAGATTTAGCAATTTGCTCAATTATCTTTGGGGCGACCCACTTGCACAGGGGAAGAATTGGCTAAGTCATGCTCATGTCACAAGCAAAAGACATTTTATGAATCTCCTTCCTACAGACAGTCAAAATTTATTATGCTTTTCTGTCATCTCCATAGAATACAAGGATAAAGCCTTGACTAGGATGGTGCTGCTTTTGCTGCCAGTTTGCCTATCATGGGAGACAGGAGGAAACTGGTTCACCACTTGGTTGATGCATAATAGGAGCATCTGATCTTGGCATCTGTCAAATCTAGACACCTGAAAACTGTTGCCATGCAACAAAAGAACACCAATGAAATATCATAAGATGTTTTCACCAGACTCACAAGTCTGACGATGCTTTGAAACCATGCATCAATCTTGATACAAACTGCAGGCATCCTGAATCCAGGTCATGGTATCCTCCAAGAGTGAAGGAGGAAGGTTGCTAAGCTATGGAAGTCAAACTGGTCATTTAACCCACAACAGCTGATGTCTGAAGCATCACTACTGCAACAGTGACACCTGTAATGAACATTGTTTTATTATTTAGGGATGCATAACTCTGCAAATTGTGATAATTATATTAAAACAAAATGTTTTACCTAAGAACTGGCAGTATTCAACTACAGGGTAGAATTTTTTACAGCCTAGATATGATTCCAAGAAATGGTAGTTGTTGTGTCTTTTGGCTTATCCCGGTTAGGGGTCGCCACAGTGGAACTCCGGTCCGCTAATAACAGACTTTAAAAGAAATTGAACATCCTTAGAGAAGGACAGAGGCATACATATGAGTTTTTATCTAGTTGCTGACAACCTTTAACTCAAAATCTATTTAGCTGAGTAACACAAACTGAAAAGGCATCAGTGACTTTGCTGAAAAAAATCAGCAAACCAGTCTTTTTTTTTTTTGCAAAGGGAAGGTTGCCCTTGCATCCTCCATACACCACCATGACTACTGACACACTAACTTCAAAATCACACCACTGAGGGAAAAGGGAAAAGCCCCTTTAACTTCAGTATTCCATTATATTCCCTGTTTCCATGCTACTTTTGATCAAGTTGCATAGAGAAATTTTGAATCAAAGAACAGACATTTGATAATGGTAGGGTAAACCTAGAGAAACATATACTATGACATAGTGGATAACTACATAAAACATACATTTTATACTGTCATGATGTGAATATTGCTATTTGATTGGATGTTTAGCTTTAACTTGTGAGCTGGAAGAGTACACCTGCCATTAAATCAGAGCAGACATTAAGTGAAATGAAAGCACCTACTGGAGAGAAGTAAAGGCTCTAGTCCTGGATAACATAACAAGGGTGTGGCGAATTGTGCTACCACCCCCAGATGCAAAGTATTAAAGGCCACAATCTGCTAATGCAGACTACTGCTCAATGCACACCTTCAGCGAATGTTGCATTTGTGGTCAAAAATGACTGCTGCAGTGTTATTTGTGTGGTATAAAACTATAGCAATCCTTTTGTTATGGCTTAAAAACAGAAAATATATTTTAATTGAAAACTGCAGCACTTCATGTGTGGTATAAACTGTAGCAGCTGCTTACAAGAGGAGAGTTTTTTCCCCTTCTCTTCACTTATGTAGAAAAGTTTTTTTTTTTTTTTGGGAGGGGATGCCAAACTGGGGAACACCACTAGGCACAATTCTAGACAGCTACTCCCCCTGGTAGGTCTACATGTCAGAGTCTTTTGCTTCCCAGTGCAGAGGGAATATTTATGTGGAAGAGCGACAAATACTAGGAAGAATGTTTGCCTGTCGGTACTGATTGAGAACTGCCAAGAATAAACATTTGGTTTCCAGCATAAGAATACAGCATGAAAGAGAGACACTGGCCTCTTTGTATAGTGGAAGAACATAAGCGGATGTGGAGACTTTTGTTGAAATCCAAAACAATATCTATCATTTGACATGTGCGTACACACACACACACACACACACACACACACACACACACACACACACACACACACACACACGTGTCTGTGTGAACTACTTTGATTTTTGATGGTCCTGATAACTCCATTAAATTTCGGCTGCTTAACACTGGCTTAATAAGTCATGATAAAACTATACATTAAAAGGCATTTTCTACAACGTGGTGGTATCTTACCCTTAAATGCTAGCAAATAAAAATGTACCTGCACACTTGAAGAACTAAAATAACTCGGTTCCTTTAATGATGAGTAGCTGCTAAGACAAAAGGGGTCTAAAATTTTTTTAAGTTTTGAATTTATAAATCAACATGATTAACAAGCAAACTGCTCCCCAAGACTATTGAAACTGAAATCGTGGTAATGTTTACTGCTTTACTGAACTTGCTGACATTAAAATACAAAAGCCACAGTTTTGGTCAGTCTGTAAGAAAGGAAAATACTCTGTAGGTACATGATAGTTTATATAATTTCTTCAGCAAGAAACTGGGTACTCTTTCCTAAAATTTCAGCATGACGTAATGTTACTTCATGCCCCTTTTAAATGCACCTAATAGCCATATAATGGTTATGTCATATGATGATCTGACCTTGTCTTCAGCTGAACAATCGGAGCACTCACCTCTGCTGAACTCGTCACATGAAAGCATTCATGGCGTCATTCTACCCCCATCAAGCCTCTGGCTAGTAAACACAGGAAGGTTAGTTAGCTGACCCCATTACCACTTTCCCAGCATCTCATATAAATTTCGTTGCACTTCTCAAGCATGCAGGTGGTTTAAACTTTCTTAAGGCAAGTGCACCAAATCCTTAACAGGCAAAGAACTCAAGGATATATATATATATATATATATATATATATATATATATATATATATATATATATATATATATATATTTGCACTTTGTGCTACATGACTGCCTCTTTTACGGGTCTGTGTAATATTCACCACATAATCTAAGCACTAATGTAATGCTGCTGTCATAGTACAGAAACAACCTTAACCACATAGGCCTGTGCATCTAGCCCAACACCTTCCACAATTCATATTCTTTGGTCAGAAACTCCATATCACACAGCACTTCACCATTTACCAGATATTTTCATTAGCATTCCACATGATTGAGGACCACTAAAAGAAATCCACTTTTAGAAGTACTTGGCCACATATAAAGCCTGCCTGCTCTTGCTAGTCCACATTTTGTGCAAATATCAGTAAGGCAGTCAAAGCAGAATGTGATCATAGCCTGATATAATTATCATTTTCCCAATTATAACTATGCTCATGACATAATCCAAAGTGTCCCCACTTATAAAAGTCAGGATGCAAGATAGCTTTATATTTTACTGCAGCAGTCTGCAACTGCTTAACTCCATACACATCATGAGCTCTGTGTCAGTCATTGACCATAATGAGGATAACTCCACTGTTCATCAACAAATCACACAATTAGCTGCTAACTCACCCATGTTTGGTGGTGGTTACTGGTTGGAAACAAATTGTGCACTACAGTGATACAAGGACAGGATACAATGAAAGCATTGGCCCGATCACCCTGGCATGCCCTTTCTCCTTGAAAAAACTGAAAACATGAACATTAACTCACATCTGCTTCTGTTCACCAAGAAAAACATTGCAATTAATAACACAAATGAACAATAACAGCAGCAGCGTCTGTGAAATGATTCCTTTCCAAGGGATAAATGTGATGAGCCAAGAGTGTTCTGCAACACGACGTGTCTTAACATTTTTTTGTATGTGCTGGTAATTTCATAATGGTGTTCTTACTTCTAATACTAGAATCCCATTAAAATTCTGGTACAGTATTCAACTGGAGCACAGAACCTTCAGAGCCAAAAGGACTACAAGGACAAATATGCACTACATTGACAGACATATTC
The DNA here is from genome assembly GCF_019279795.1 of Protopterus annectens. Classification (NCBI taxonomy): domain Eukaryota; kingdom Metazoa; phylum Chordata; order Ceratodontiformes; family Protopteridae; genus Protopterus; species Protopterus annectens. Next base: position 1,333,821,334 of record NC_056739.1, read on the forward strand.
TGAAACACAAAACCAAACAAAAAAATAATATCCAATATGCCTCTAGAAAAATGACAGAGGAAGTATTGAGATTTATGAGTTGAAGGCAACTTTTGGGGGGAAAATATATGGAAAAATTAAAAACAGCAGCCTTCACAGGCACATGCTTTCTTACAGAAACAATTAAAAGAGTGCAAAAATGCTACTCTTATTTCCATAAATCTATGTTGGCTCCTAATTTAAAATATCAATGCAACATTCTTATTTCTTTAAAAAAAACGCATTTGTTAATCAGGTAAGCCCACTGGGCACAGCATCCCTTTTCAGAAGCGACACAGAAGCAATGCCAGGTTGAGTGATTTGTTAGGATTCACACTGCAAGCAAACAGAAACTTTGGGAACTGAAAGGAGTGCAACCAGGTCTTGGTGTAGCAGCACATCATTTTAAACCTCTGTGCCAAACTTCAAGAGAATGAAAAGAAAAAGATGGTGGATGCCCACTCCCACAAACACGTGAAGGAGTTATGAAACCAATGTGTTTATATCCTTGAATAAGCACGAAAACAAAGATCAAAATTATATAGCTCAATTCCAATTTTCTTAAGCAAGGAATTTCTTGATATGATTGTTTATTGAAATGTAACCAAATGCAATAAATGCAGTTCCTTGGAAATGGGTCCATCAATCCCCTTCCGAGTAGAGGTGCTGTGTTGTATGACACATTGGCTATTAATGCATTAAATACATTTGCAGCCGTGAATAGATAAGTCTAACTTGTTGGTTATCATTTACTAAGAGAATAAGCATCCTAAACCATGCACACTTTACAGCTCCCCCTAAAACACAAAGACAGGTAAAAGCATACTTATAACTCAACATGCTCTTTAAACTCCCCAACTTGTGATATGTTTGCATGCTGGGAATCCAAAACAAAGTATAAAATGAATACATATATTAGGAGGTACCCAATGAAACCCATGCAACCTACTGTCCATGTAACAGAGATGATGATGATGCCAGGCATCTAAGCTCATAGGTAGTTATTAGGCATAGGAGGTACCCAATGAAACCCATGCAACCTACTGTCCATGTAACAGAGATGATGATGATGCCATGCACACCAAGAGACCGTTAAGGAGCCTAGTTGAAATTCCCAATTGCTTTAAAGCCCTGCCTGATTGAGTGACTTGCTCAATATCACACAGACACATAAAAGTAGAAAGATTCAAACCATGCACTCTTGGGACAGGAAGTAGCTCAACAAGTCAGAGCTTTAGTCCTCTGTGCCAACTGCCAAACTAGAGAAGGAATGTCAAGAAGTACAGAAACAGTATATTGATTTATGTTAAACCAATTACCTCAAGGTAAAGGTACAGATTTCAGGAAATAGCAACAGTAGTAGTAGCAAAAAATAATAATAATAATAATAATAATAATAACAATAACAATAATAATAATAATAATACACACAAGCAAAGGTATTACCAGAACCTGTAGGACCAAATGTTGGATCTGAAATTAATTTTATGTTGGAAGCAGAGCTGGGCTCACTGGCAATACCTGTTTTTAGAAGGGTACTTGGGGAGAAATGGCCCAAACAGAAATATAGCAGCAGTCATGAGATGCAGAATCAGCTCACTGGATTCTTTACAACACAACGATTTTACTAGCAGTACTAAATGAACTACACATATCAGCTATTCATAAGTATATTCAAATACAAATGCATAGGATTATTTTGTACATTACACTACACATGTTTACATCCACAAGGCGTGCAGAGTCAACAATGACGGACATTTGACAGACAGGATGAATTACAGCTCAGGTGTCTGCTTAGAGAATGTGAAACATAAAAAGGTTAAATCTTAAGAGAGAGACTGTTTCAGGATTTACATGAAAGGAGATACGTGGCGAGGTGCTACTAAAGAAACCTAGTTCTACAGGGAACACATTTAACTAGTAAATTTGGGAAGGGGCTTCCTAAGTACCTGGAAAATATTACAGAAATATAGTAACAGTATAACTGCAAACAGGAAATTACTAGAACAGAAACCAAGAACTGTGAGACAGAAACCTTAACTAATTAGCCATAACACATTCTAAAGATATAATGGTTTTCTTTACCACTACAGCTTGCAAGTACTTACAATTTCATCCATAAATGGAAAAAAATATATATGTTTTTACAATACAGTAACACTCCTGCATCACTCTAGGTCATACTGTTTTATAAGTTGTTTTGACTTTCTAATGCCCTGAAGGGGAATGCCATATTGACAGGAACTTATTTTTTGCAGTCAGTCCTAGATATTGTAAATTTGTATGCTTTCTCTGTCGCTCTTTACGTGTACAACTGTAAACTTGTGAATCATTGGTTGAGTTATTTAGTGATTTATTCATTCAGTTACATTTAATGAATGGGGATATCCACTTGGACAGTCCCATTTTCAGCAGAGTATAGGGAAAAATTATGTCTAGACATCAGAAAAAACGTCAAATGTTGCAAATGACAACTGATAACATAGCTCAGAAACAACATTTTATTTACATACATTTGTTGACTAGAGTAAAGAGCTAATCCCAATGGACCATTTTAAAGCTTTTTACAGGTTTTAAAACCACCAGAGCTCTGTGGATATACAGAAATATGTAACCATTTAAAATGAAACAGTGCAGGCTATTTACACGCACAAATGTTTGACAGAAAGATCACAAGGCAATATTCACATTAAGCATTATTCTTCATCAGTGAATTTGAGTAAGGAAGCAGTCATATTCAAGCTATGCATAATCCATGAAAAGAAGAAGAAACTAAGTTGGGTGGTTTGACAGTGAATTAACCAACAAGTAGGGAGTTGTGAAACAGGAACAGTAAAGCAAATCAGGGATCTGTAAGTGTAGAAGACTGGAGGCAGGGGAGAGAGTGTTATAACAAGAAAATAAGGTTCATTATAAAGAATAAAAACTGCAATGCAATGTAGCATGACTATCCAGAATTTACAAAGTTATATTAGGTACACACATACACAAGAAAATTACAATTAAATAATAAAATAGCAGCTATTGAATAATTCAGCAACAACAACCATATTCCTTAACCTCTATTGTGAGGTGATTTGGAGTATAGTAGTAAAATGAGGAAAGCACAGCAAAGAAGTGACTCCAAAAGTAAATGCCCAGCTCATACGAAAGAGTTCCACTTCCAGGTTAAAAGCCTTTTTTTGAGGTCTGTCTATGGAAAAGAGTGTTAGAATTCCTTTTCACCGAGTCACTATAATTGGTGTTAAATGTATTCTGCCATGACTTTTCATGGTGTACTTGAGGTTTCTGTTATGCCTCCTGACTATGATGTACATCATTACCCCTCCCCCCAATGTACTGCAAACATGCAATACATTTTTCTCATTTCCCCAGATGGCCATCTATTTCCTTTGGGATGATGAGCTGATGTGATCTAATCAGGCATTTACTAGTACCCAATCTGGAATGATGGTGCATGACATGCAGGCTGGTACAAATTTCTATGAAAACAATGTAATGTTTCTGTTTAAAAATTGTGGGGTGTCATCTGTCTGGTACTGCCTTCATTAGAAAATGGATGAACTAGTGGAAAAAGTTTAATTGGTATTTAGCCCAATAAAATAGATTACACTGGGGAAACAGTTTGCTGATAAAGTAAAGGTTGGGAAGGCAGAGTTGTCCTTTAAGAATTGGAAGCATGTGCATTGGTAGATATGGCATCTGACAGACTAAGGATTGGATGTAACTGAAGTGGAAATGTAAGGATGCTTGTGCCATTCTTCATGTAGCATGTATAAGTGAAGGGAGAGTTTTAGTGACAAATATGAAAATAACTGCTGATACAAACCAACTGAAGCTTACACTCCTTAGAAGAAAAAGCCAAAAATTGTGTTTTGCTGATAATTAATAGTTGCTACATTACACAAAAAAGGGCAGTGTGTATAAAGGGTTTATATGAAGAAAAGATATGGGTACTTTATGGAAAAGGTGAAGTAAATATGACTTTTATCAGTGTAGCAAGAGTGAAAACTATTCACACAAATATCCTCAGATCACTGGACATTTGCCACTAACATTAAGAGAATTTTGAAAACTGGTATCAAGGACTATTCTAATAAACTAAAATGTGTGATAGAAATGGAGTTCGTAATGAGACAGGCAGCTGCAGCAGCTGTGTGTGACAGGTGACACTAGCAGAGGTTGTAAGATTAAACTGGACACTTGGCAGTTGTACTTGGTATTCACTGCTGTTCTCAGAAATGGCTCTTGTAAAGACTGTAGAGAAAAATGTAACGATCCAACTGCATGTTCACGTGAAGAGAGAGAGATTTGTGTTTCCTGTATTGAGGCACTACTGCGCTCAGCACATAAGATGGCCATAACTGAAATCAACAGCCTCACCAGCCATGGCAGCATCGGCTTCTCTTACTAACAACCTGATCTAAACTCTTGGCAATAGTAAATATTAAGAGACTATGGTGAATTCTTCAGCTTTTACGTTTGCGAATTCTGTAGAAAGTGTTTTTTTTTTTCCATTCCTCTTCTGCGTCTGCCAACCATTTTGACAAATCACCATGACTTTGTTCAGCCATTCCACAGTAGGCAAAAGCCAATCATGGAAGCGGCATTGTACAGGTAGCCATACAGGGATTTTTGCAATGCACCTAATAAACACACCTGCTCTAAACAGGTCAAGGAATAGGTGCAGCATAAGGTTATCACTCAGCAAATTAGGTGCAGTGTGAAGTGGTTACTTTGACCAATTAAGGACCATCCTTTAGGCAAACCTACCCCCCACTCCTTTTGAGTAGTTGGTTCACGCAGAGTCTCCATTCTCCATCAAGAATAAACTGGTGACATGCACCCTGAACCTCCTACTTGGGAGGCAAACAGGCATCACAGATTTAATCCTCTCCTTCCCCATCATCACCTCAAGAAACGGTAATTAGAAGTACTTTTTTGCGCCACAGTCAGTAGAAATTGTGGAACAAACTGGAGGATTACAGGTGAACCCTTTGCACTTTGTTCAAGAATGTTACGCTAAAAAAAGAATTAAAAAATGACTGCTGAGAGAAGTCAAGGTAAATCAGATTTCATCAAAACAGCATCCTCAGTGTTGAGACAAAAATGCTTATTTTGTGGTTGTAGCATTGTCCATGTTCTCCAGATGCAGAAAGATGCATAGAAGAGGTTTTTGTGTCCATCAAAGCTAATGGCAACACAAGTATCACATTGTATGTGGTTATCCCTTCTAAATCATCAATTACTAAAAGGCTGACAATTTCATTACCTGATGCTTCACTTGCATGAATGCAATGGGGGACAGCAAGAAACAAAACATAGATTTTAGATGACAGAGAACTGTAGTACTCATTTTCAATAAAAGACTGACCAATCCTATTACAGTATGGATTGGGGAGGGAGTTGGGCAGTAAAAATATTCTAGCATACATTAACAGACTAAGCAGTAAATGTTTCTCTGATATTTGAACTTTGATGTTTAATTTTGTCTGTATCAAATTTGTCTGTATCAAATTCACAAGCTGCTATGAAGATTTTTTTCCAGTGGATGGAGATGGGTAGTTTACAGATGCATCTTTAATTACCACGTCTTTATACTCCGTACAGTGGGTCTTAGCTGTAGATGGTTTATTATATTCATACTGTCTTTTCCCCTCACATTTAGCAAAATGTGGTAGAACCTATAATACATTTCAACAGTATTATAAATTTCAGGTTGAAGGGTATCTGCCCTTTCTGCTTATGTGACCATCATGTTTAACAAAGAGAGAGATGAAGTCTGTGGAGCTAACCTCCATGATGCTCTCACACCTGATATTTATATTTTTTCTCCTTTCAAAGTGTTTTCCTTCTGTCTGAAAAGTTTTAAGACATGTCCCCAGCTCATTGATCAACTCAGTGTTTCAGAAAGGTCCAGTCCTCATCTACCACTCCACTCTGCAGAATTTGAGGATAAAACCCTGGCCACTATCCAGATTACCCAAGTTTAATGACTGACTTCCAAGTGCTGGACAACAAACAGTTGAACTGAATAACTGATGCTGGCTCACACATCCAGGGTGAGACTCATGTGGTCTCAGCTGGCTACTCACAACCACAGAAGCAAAGGCCTGCATGGCAGGACATGGGCTCAATAATCCCATGTTAGTGATAGTAGCCTTCAATTGCATATGGATAGAAGTATACACATGCAGAGGAAATCATACCCCAAAGTGAAGCATATATACAAATATTTCAACTATGGGCATTAATGCCCTTCTACCCTGCCAATATACGAAAACACTTATTCCCATAATAAGTGTCCGGGCTATTCTTAAAAATATGTAAACTAGTACTTGCTTTAATGTAATTTGGTAGTCTGTTCCATGCATCAGTTATTCTGTCAGAGAACCAATTAGTACACTTCTCATTCCTATAGAACCTTCTACATAGGTTGTCTGATGATTCTCTAGTACTTCTTGATAACCCCAAACATTCCCAGAGATAATTGTCTTTAAATGCCATATACATCTGAATAAGGTTTCCTTTTAAATATCTATATGAAACACTGTACAATTTTAGTAATTTTAGTGTTTCAAAATCAGTTAAATTTTCACATCCATGGATGCCCTTGGTATATTTCCACTGTACTCTTTCCACACTGCTTATTTCCTTATAAGGTTTCCATATTGTTTTTCCATACTCAAGTTTGGGTCTAATGTAACTAACAAACAAAGACTTCATCATTTCTAATTATAGAAGCAGGTGCGCAGGCCAGCTACAAGGGGAAAGGTTTGGGGCTTTAATAGAAAAGCCCTCATTGCCACAATGCTGGCAATGGCACAAAGCACCTCCATGGCTGAGTACTTGGCTGTCTCACTCACACTGGAAACTCCACCAGTGGCAAAGGAACATATAGACTGAAAGGGAAGGGCCTGATGGTCAGGAGCCACAAAGGCAAAAAGGACCTAGAGAAAAACAAAAGAAAAAAAAACTTATGTGCAAATCAATGAAACTGACACCTTTACAAATCAATTGTGAAGTGCAGAAGATGCATCTAACTGTATTTTGCCTCTGAAGTCCTTTAACCTGGTATGATCATGAGTGACCCCCCCCCCCATTTTCACGTGCAGAGTTACATTACAAATAGCCGCATAAGAACATACATGTGTAACGGAACTGCAATTTTTACTCATTGAATAGTCTAACTTTCTTGGAGTAATATAAGCAAAAAGTAGGCAAGGTGGCTTACAGTCTACACAAAATGAGCTAATAAATGTGCAATATTCACCAAGTACAACACCAAACTTAATTTTTGCTGGTATTTTCAACAAAGCTTAAAAACTATACTCATTAGGAGGTCCCTAGCTATTTAGAAAGGTATCACAAAATAGAAATGGCTCTCCTGTTCTCATTAGCTAGTTATCAGTCCTAGTCCCCCAATCAGTCGTATACGAGGCCTCTCAGTCCTTTCCTTATAGTATTTTTGAAGCTCAATGCTTTGGCAATGTACTCATAAAACTCAAACATGTTTTAATCGTATCCTGGACTTCTCTGCAGTATTAGTATCCAAACTGATTTTACATTTCCGACTTGCTGTACTCCAAAATTACCTTGTTTTACTGGCAAGGTTCCTTGTTATTTCAGTACATTGACTGTGCCCAGATTACCACACCAGGGAAAATATTATTGGTGCACCTTCCTCTCCATTCATTGACAATGGAAATGCAGCATATTTTTCTCCATCCCGTTTTTTGGATGGTCTCTAACAATACTGCCAGTTTATCTTTTTCTGTGACTCCCTCTGTTTTTTAGTTGGTGACCACCACCTAAACAGGATCTATTTTTGAATGTTAAGCAGTTACATTAGCTTGTGTTACAGCATTTGTTCAAACTTGGTCATGTAGTTCCAAGCCATGGTTTCTAGTTGGAGTGTAAAACAGGTCATCTGTGACTGTACTCAGACTTAGACAATGACATTGTAGTCTTTTATTACTTTTACTAGCTGTGTAGCTAAATTACTCCAGCATCTACAGACAAAGAGAGACAGACAGATACTTGGCCTGTCTTCAGCATGTAAATGACTCGACTTTAGCAAACCCTTCCCTTACTCACTGTCATGCTTCAACTAGAAAGAGTGACCAACACCATGTCCAGTCTACTAACAGTAAGCAGTGAGTAACATCTAAATTTGCTTTCAATTTTTGTGACTCTCTATTAAGGGGAGACATACTGCAGAGGGATTAACTGATTCAAATCACTTAAAATAAATTAAAATTAATTAATTAAAAGCAACCCTGCTGGGTAAAATGCCACCAACACATAAAGAATGTTGACTTTAGTCACACGGTAAATGAATTATAAATGCTGTTATGTGCCTTTCATACAACAAGCTTGCCATCTCTGAGGTAAGATGGACAGCATGTAAAGTGTCTCACTTGTCACTACTGCATCTGCTAAGGGTTAAAAACTGCTGCACTCCTGATCATGAAACAAACCAAACAGCTGTTAAAGGCCATCTGTGGGTCAGCAAACTTCTCAGATTTCTTTTCTTATCCCTGGGACTGTGCAGTCTAGCTCTAAAGTTCTTTCAACTCTGCAACTTCCTGCTGAACTTGTTCCCAAGACAATGGCTTTGAACCACCGTTCAGTCATAATATTTACATTATGTCACCTGGCCAGTCACCGCCATTTAAAACACAAGCTGTCAAAAACCACACAAAAACTTACAAAAAAAGGTTTTCTTTTCCCACGATCTCTCTTGATAATGAAATGTTGTAGCTAAGTTTTTAAGCAAAAGCAGAGAAAGTTGAAAATGTGCTGAATGAAATCAGTGAAAACAGAAACATGAATTCAAAATGTTTTAGTTTCTATCTTTAGAACGTAATAAGCTATCGTGTGTTTTGTCTTTTGTTCTCAAACCTTGAGGGGCAGTCACACAATTCAAAGACAAAACAGGGAATGATATTTCATGTTGTCAAGCTACTGGGACAAAAGTAAAAACAAACATGCATTTCTACTCAAACATCAGGAAACAAACGATATCATCTGTGCTACTAACAAGCAGTCTTCCATTTGAGGCCTGCCAAACAAAACTACAAGTATCACTGTCCAAAACGATAATTATTTGCAGAATCCTATGAAGTCTGCCTATGAAAAAGCTGCCATGCAGCAAAGCAACTGTTAATCCACAACATTTAGTGCTAATGACAGGGAGGAGTGGTGTCCTTCTGTAACCAAGTGACAAGCTGCTGAATGGACACACGCATGACAGATGGTGTCTGAAAAAGGTTTTCATAAGCCATCTGGGATGCGAACAATGACTGTTGGCTGTGCTTATGAAAAAGCCAGAAGAGGTTACACTGATGTAAAATAAATATACTTTATTTAATGTGTTGAAGTTCTGTAAGATGAAACAAATCAAGATGCAGTCAAACTGTAAGTATTATGAAACAAATACTGAATCTGCACCCAACAAAAAATCAAGAATTATAAACTTACTACTGCAGTCTCATTATTTCTAAAGCATATGTAAATAAAATTTAAGTTAACAAAAGCATGAAAACATCTTAAGTGATGCTTTAACATTTTCATGAAGTAAAGCTAGTACCTATGTGAATCACTTTGGCCAAGGTGACTAAACCAAAGCGCATGTTACTGTTCAGATGTTCTGTTCTTGTGTGGTCTTCCTTTGTAGTTTTCTTTGTCTATTTGCAGCAGACTGTGACATGCAATGCTTTCCTCTTCTTAATGTGTAGCAGCAAGGATTTTCTCCAAATATGAAATAAATAGCACTTTTATACCTTGTGGTTTTCTATTTAGCCTTGATGACTGTCACACCCCATGTTACACAAAATTAATAACAGGGGTACTTTTAGCCATCAGTACACTACTAAGACAAAAAATACTACATAATATAGACTCTTTCTGAGGCAGTGTGATTTGTATAGTGCAGATGATGTCAGCACTTACCACCACCTGCACAGTGCAACCAAACAAGTCTACCTCAACAGAGGAGGACAAACCTTCTATGTCCCTCCAAATGAAATGGCAACCTCAGCTCCCCATAATAACCCCCCCCCCATTTCATCCTTAAAAATTAAAATAAGATATGAAGACCTGTACCAGTACAAAATGCAGGGTCTGAAAAGTTGCTTCTGTTAGTGCCTTCATTGCTGAAAAGTGAGGGTAGAGTCTTATTACTATAGCAGTGTTGGCTAAAAGGAAACATGAGAAGTACCAGATTCACAGAGGTGCCTTTTAACTTCATCTTAGAATATGAAACAAATAACCCATACTTCTGACTAGTCACATGTAACATAATGTCACTTAACACATGCCAGATCACTGAAACCAGACACTACCTTTGCGACACCACCTCACAATTTTTGCTGCGTTTCACATCCCCTTCACATTCCACCTCCCATTTTTTGCTTCAGTGCCATCCATATCCATAAAGTCTAAAAGAAAAACAGAAGCGAGTGCTCACCTACTGATACAAAGGACCACTTAGTAATTTTCAATAATGTGGTTCCAGTGACCATTTTAACAAGTCAACATTTTCTCATCTCATTTACCCTATCTGGAAATCCTCTGATCACACGCATTTGAAATACTACCCACAAATTACTTAGACCTACTAACCCCTACCCTAAAATTCTCGGAACAATAGTCTTATTGCATGTGGACAGCTTGAGGATGTTCCACTATGTTTACGACATTATGCATTTAAAGCTATGCACACTACCACTGCAGCCTACCTGCAGATGTTATGTACTTTTTCCTTAACACATCATTAGCAGTCAAGGATGATGTCAGTGTAGTCTTTTCGAAGGTGGTCGACAATGTCCCAAATTTCTTACTTCTAACTCTGCCTCTGAAGGTCATTAACGGGTTCCCTTTCCATCTAAACCAAATTGTACAGGTAGTCCAACTCCTTAAGCTTCCTTTCCCCAAATCTACAAGTTCTCAGTTGTCCTAGAGTCCTGTTTCATTTGCTACCTATAAAAGACCTTATTTCAACACATAACATTCACATACTCCTCTAACTAAATCCTGCAAGAGTTCTCCGTTGTGTTCACTTTCTTATCATTCTATAACTAAAAGATGACCTCCATGAGCTGGTCGCATTGTTGGCCCTCCACTCTATCAATAAACTAGAAAAAAAGATAATGTCTGATACTATTGCCAAGAGCAAGCTGCAACTTACCCTATCAATATATTAAGCGATACCCTAAACCAGGTACCCAACAAATACATTTACATTTAAAGCATACTGTTGTCTAACCCACATGAATCCTAACTTGTTTAGCAAACATGCTAGGATTTTTGTTCCACACCAGTCTCTTGATATGACCCCACCTTTAGTTCTCCTCTTCCTGTCCTTTACTTCACAGACTATGTCATTATAAAATCAGTCTGGTATTATCTAAATCACATTCAGCACATGGTCACTGTACTCATTTTTGTACCACAACTAATGACCAAATCGCAACCAGTTAAGTCTTAACTGCTCTCTGTTTATTAGAAGTAACCTAAATCTTGAAATCAAAATCAAGTACCACAGAACATCATTTAAGGCAAAAGGGAGTCTCTTGAGGTGCTAGTATGTCATAATCCATAACTATAAGGAGGGAATATCTACAGGTCAACTGGTTTCCAGTACAGGGCAGGTTGCCATACTGTATTCTTTGCCCACACAGTACTGCAATGCCTTGCTTCACTATTCAGTCTGCTGCATCAACACATGGTAGCCATCTTTTTATGACTTTTCTGCACAAACTGACATCAGCCTTCACTTAGGTTCATAGGTTCATACTAGGCTATCTGCCCTAGGGCATTTATAAGCCTAGCCAGAGTGTGTTTGGCTTTCGCCACCCATTTTAAATTAATTTTGCTATGCCCTTTTTTGAGGTTAATATACTGTGCCTCTGTCTAACAGTGACACAGAAGTGATACCCGGAGTAAACCTACGATCTCCCATCCACTCATCAAGATTCCTCTTGAAGAGAGTCAATGAGGGATTCTGCCTAACCTGGACTGGGATTTTATTCCACAGTGAAGGGAGCCTCTGGGTTATGAATCTGTCCCACCAGCATGTCCAATTTATTTTAGTGCTGAGGTTCAAGTCTCGAGTGCGTAGCTCGATGGGATTTGGATTTTCTGAGGTGCAGCATGTTCATTAATTCCAGGTTGGACATGGCTTTATACGTCAGGCACAGATCACCTCTGAGCAGGCGGTATGCCACTGAGTAGAGCTGGAGTTTCTTTAACCGGGTAGCTTATGGCATCTGTTTTAGCCCTTTGATCCTCTTGGTGAGGTACTTTTGGGGTCTTTCCAGTTGTTACAGGTGTCTGGTAAGGTACATCCCAAAAGGGACATTGTACTCAATTATGGGCCTGATGAGGGATGAGTAAAGAGGCACGATGACCTCCCCTGATCTAGATGCGAATCCCTTCATGATTAGGTGGGCTATATAAAATGTTTTTCTAACCACTTTGGCCCCAGGTCCCTAATTACTTCTTCTGTACTTAATGGATTACCACCAATGTGGTAATTTGTGGGCACTTTGTTTTTGCCAAAGGGGAGGACTATACACTTTTTGGCATTTAGCTTGAGGCCATGGCTCTGGCACCAGTTGTCTGTTTCTATGAGGCCTTTTTGGAGGATGCTTGTGTCGGCTGGAGAGTCGATTATGGCGCCCAGTTTGCAGTCATCTGCGAACTTGGTCAGCCACAGTCCTTCCGTGTTGGCCTGTACCTCCGAGAAATATATACCGAACAAAAGAGGTCCCATGACTGAGCCTTGTGGGACGCCACTTGTAACTGGTTTGGAGTCTGACATGGCTCCAGCAATTCTAACCATGTGGGTTCTGTCCTTGAGCCAGTTTGCAACCCATCTAGTGACATAGGGGTTTATATTTAAGCTGGTGAGCTTATCTATAATGCCCGAGTGTGGTATTGTATCGAAGGCTTTTGCGAGGTCCAGGTAGGCTGTGTGGACCACCTTCCCCTCGTCAATGGCCTTGGTGACTGTTTCAAAGAAATTGACCAGGTTTAAGAGGCAGGATCTGCCTTTAACAAAGCCAAACTGGGTAGGATCCAGTGTCTGTAGGTCCCAAATATCTTTATTTATGAGGTCCATGATGATCCTTTCCATAACTTTGCAGACCAAGCTAGTCAGGCTTATGGGGTGATAGTTTCCAGGATTCGTTGAGGCACCACCTTTGTGAAGAGGGACCACTGTTGCTGTACGCCACTCTTTGGGTACATATCCTGTAGTAAGGCTGAGATTGAACAGTAGTTTTATGTTTGGGTTTAGCTCTTCCTGGAGTTCGTGTAGGACGCAGCCTGGGACACCGTCTGGTCCCATTGATGCTGTGTTTTTTGCTTTGGAGAGGGTGGCTCTTACCTGAGCATCTGAGATGTCAGGGGGGCAGCACTCTGCTGGGATAGATATTTGCCCTTTTGGTGGGGAGGGGGGTGAGAAGTTTGCGCTGAACCTGTCAGCTAGGATGTTGGCAATGTCTGTGGGTTTGGTGTATTTTTTGTCATTTTGGACTAATTCTGAGCATATCTGGGAATTCACACCCAGGTTCCTAACATAACTAAAGAAAGCCTTGTGATTATCCTTAGTGTCCTGTGCAATTTTTCTCTTGAAGATGGCCTTAGACGATTTTATGAATGCCCGTAGTTTTTTGCTAATACTGATCAGAGATGTCTTCCCTTTTTGGGATTTTGCTCTATCATGTAGTAGCTTCCTCCTTCTATTGTATAGTTTGTTTATGGCTGGGGTCCACCAGACAGGATGTCTGCCTTTGGAGGATTGGGTCTTGGTTTTATTTGGGATTGCATGATCCATGCATTCCTGAAGGTGTTCACAGAATGCGTTTATAAAGGATTCTGCGGTCTGGGCCGTATTTTCCACAGGCCCGGGGGCTTTGAAGGATTCCACTTCGGTTTTGAGAAGTGTGAAATTTTCTTTAGAGAAGTTTTTCACTGTGGTTTTCTGGGCAGGAGGTGGGGTCGGGATGTGAATATCCAGTGAGATTAGTTTATGGTCTGATCTTACCAGTGAGGGATATACTTCTGGTCTGGAGCATAGAGTCCCCATGTTGGCGATGATCAGGTCCAGTATGTTTTCCCCTCTTGTGGGAGTGATAACAAGTTGTTCCATAGCATCTGAGTTTATAAATTCTAGGAACCTTTGGGCTAGGGTATTGGAGCTAGAGTAATGCTCCCAGTCTATGTTTGGGTAGTTGAAGTTGCCCAATATAATGGTGTTTGGAGAGACCTTCATATTTTCCAGTGTTCTCAGGAAGGCCGAGTGGGGTTCCTGGGTTTGGGAGGGTGGTCTGTAGCAGGCTATAAACTGGAAGGCAGTTTTACCCAATGTTAGTTGCACATGGATAGTCTCTGATGCTTCGTTCTGTGCCACCAACCTGGAGGTGTGGGTATCTTTGACGAATATTGATACTCCCCCTCCTTTAGTGGTTCGGTCCAAGTTTTCAGGCTGAAAAGCATGGTATGAGGTATAACCCGGTACTGCTGGGGTGCTCTCGGGAGCCTTGAACCAGGTTTCTGTTACTGCACAGATATCGATGTTCTCCATGCTAAGGAGAGTTTTGAGTGCATGTATCTTGAGGTTTAGACTTCTGGCGTTGAGTAACATTACTCTTAGTTTCCTATCCCTTGTGATACCTATGGAGGTGGGTTTGTCTTTTGAGCCTTGCTTAAAAAGGCACTATGGGGGTAGCAAGAGCCTTTGCCAATATCCGAAAGCCCAGGGGTGACAGGTGCAAGCAGTCCCTAGTGAATCATCGTGGCTTGTCGAGCATGTCTTCCCAGGCTGACAGGCATTGGATCCCCTTTGAATGACACCAATACTTAAGCCAATTGTTGAAATTGATCATCTTGTATTCATACTGTGGCATCATTCTTGGTGAGGGTAAGATGCTACTCAAGGGTCAGGGTCATACTGGCCTGGGCTACATGCTCAGAGAGCTCCTCTATGTCTCTTTTCATGTAGTCCAGGGAGGTACGTCTCAGGTCATTCACACCAGCATGGACAATGACTGAGTCATATTTGTACTTGCCTTGGAATGACCTGAGTGCTTGTGTTATGTGGTGGATCCTAGCGCCCGACAGGCAGCTCACCATGACCTTCTCCTTGTTCAGCCTGGTGAGTGGGATGTCAGTGTGCCTGACGATAGAGTGACGTATTACAAGTGTATCAGGTGTGTTGTTTAGCCTTATGGGCTGTGACTGTTTGGCACACTGGCTTTGTGAGCTATGTGTTGCACGTGTTTTGTTTTGGGGTAGCGGTTGCTTGGGTGTCTGCTTTGGAGGTCTCTGCTGCTTAGGCAGATTTTTATTTAGAGCCTCCGAGTATGTTTTTGTGTGTTTATGTGTTTGGTTTGCTGTCGTGGTAGGTCTATGTGAGACTATTGAGTGTGGTTTCCTTCTCCTCCTGACTGGTTATGCCAGTACTGAGTTGAGAGAGCTTAGCCTCCAGTTTGGCTATATGGTTGCATCTCTCACATGTGTTGGAATTTGTTGGGAGGAGGAGAGGGTTGTCTGTGTACATGAGGCAGTTGTAACATTGCCTCAAGATTCCCAGATTCACCAGCTGGACCGGAGAGGAGATTGACAACTGACCTTTGGACATGCTAGAATAGTATTGGGAATTCCTTTATAATTGAAAAAAGAGCCAATGGGGATCAAGGTACTCAAGGGGAGTTTGTGAGGGTGTAGTGCTTTTAATTTTTTAGTGCTGACTTATATAATTGCTTTAGTGAGCAAGTGCCAGGTAACTTAAATGCAATGTGTTACAGGTAACTTAAATGCAAAAATGACAAACAGTAACTTTCTTTCAAGTGAAACAAGGAAATAATGTACAGAAAGCAATGCAGATATCACTAGGGATCCACAGAAGCGCTGAAAAGCTGCGTTTTAGGTGGAATTAGCGTTTCAGGGAAATAACAAGCATACAAACAAAGCTAGATTCAGCAGGTCTGGATCTAGTCTATGCTACAGCAAACAAGGTGCACAAATTTCAGTAAGAAACAGTTCAAATATGCAGGCACTATAAGCCTTTAACCAGAAATTCCCAGCTCAGAAGGGCAGAGTCCAGCCTCTCCTCCCACAAGAGTGCAGACCACGAACCTTCTTAATGTAAAATAACTGGCCTGAAGCCCAAGTGCTTAAACCAGAACTAATACACTTTTAGAATAACAGACACTGAGCCCTCAATCAGCAGTTCCCAACTTAGAAGGATGTAAGCTACCTGTCCTGCCACCACAGTGCAGGCCACAAACCTTCCTAATGTAAAACAACTGGCCTGAAGCCCAAGTGCTTAATCCAAAAGACTTAGAATGATAGCTACATTTTAATCAAGTTACTACCAAGCAGTAATAAATACAATTGAATACTTTAAAGAATGCCTGGATTAGTGCTCAAGTTATACAAACAAAGCTAGATTCAGCAGGCCTGGATCTAGTCTATGCTACAGCAAACAAGGTGTACCAATTTCAGTAAGAAGCAGTTCAAATACGCAAGCACTATAAGCCTTTAACCAGAAATTCACAGCTCAGAAGGGCAGAGTCCAGCCTCTCCTCCCACAAGAGTGCAGACCACGAACCCTCTTAATGTAAAATAACTGGCCTGAAGCCCAAGTGCTTAAACCAGAATTAATACACTTTTAGAATAACAGACACTAAGCCCCTCAATCAGAAGTTCCCAACTTAGAAGGATGTAAGCTACCTGTTCTGCCACTACAGTGCAGACTACAAACCTTCTTAATGTAAAACAACTGGTCTGAAGCCCAAGTGCTTAAACTAAAAGGCTTAGAATGAGTTACACCAAGCAGTAATAAATACAATTGAGTACTTTTAAGATGACGCAAAAGCAAAATAAAGTAGGAAGAAACACAAATACAGTAAAAGCAGATAATTTTTTTTTTGAGTGAGCAAATGAGATGGGCCCAGGAGTTACAGGACAGAAACAAGTGCAAATGCAGGCCTTCAAATCAGAAAGTTGAGAGAGATGGAAGACCGCCCAAATGGCCAATAACTACAAATTCTGGGCCAGAACCACTCCTTATGTGGTAGACAGGTTACCTAATGCTTACCACTCCCACTGATAAGCTAGAAGGCTTTCCTCCAACACAGAAAGGCTTGTGGGGCTCAGAAGCTTACAAACAGTCCTGGATACAGCAAATCTGCATCTGGAACACTAATTACACGAAAGGTAGGAAACAGGCTTACAATTATTTTTTTTTCAGTAAAGTGGCAAAAACGGTAGTAAAAACAATTCACATGCAGTGCAAGCTGGCACACTTGAGTATGTAGGAATATTAGTCCACACACAGTTTGGAAAATGTAATTAAATTAAAAAGGACTAAAAGCAAGTGCAGAAAGGGTTTATTAGGTAGAATGTGGTAAAGAGATGGGACTGGGGGAGTGTCCTAGATCAAATCTACAGTGGGGCGGGCACTGCAAAAGCCACCAAATTTAAACTACAAAGAAGAACAGAGAGGGGGTGGGGTGGTGGGGAAGACAGTTTCAACAGAGATGTGAGGAATCACAGTGGAAATTATAAAACCAAAAAAATATATACTGATCTCTGTATATTTGCAGAACAGTAAGACAACAGATATCTAAGCAACAATTTAGCTCTAGAATACAGAATAATACAGAAAAATATACTCAGCTCTATATATTTGCAGATAGTCTTGTAAGGCTGTCTCTCAGCACACAGGTTCCAATTAAAAAAAAATAAAATAAAACTTACTATAGTGTTAGCCCTAGCCTAAGCTGACATTTCAATACTCACCAGTCCCTCAAACCTTCCTTTACTTTCTGAAGTGATCCATGACTTGTTAGTATTAATGACACATTGTTAATGCACAGCCATAGACAGTTATCACCATACCACTCTGTATATGTTACAACATGCTGCAATATCACAAATAATAAAGCGTTGTTGCCATGAAAATGTGCTAAACATGTAAATACTCCAGTAAGATCATAGTACTGAAATCTCTCTATGCAAGTAAAATCACCATCCATATAAGATGTCATACCTAGTACAGTTAAGCTTCACTAACAAAAGCTACTGTATTTCATCTGTACAATAGTAATTCAACAGCAAACATACGCTACTCTTGTCATTGTGATGCAATTCATTATTAAGACATGCATGCGACAAGCCTCCCCACATCTGCAGTTTGTTTACATTTCTGCTCATCTGTATCATTTAGCATATTAAAATACCTTTTTCCTCAGACTGTTAGCATTATTATTAACATTGAAAAATAAGTAAAGGACAATTACTCACCAAAATAGGTGAGGCAGGTGGTGGGGCTTCTGACAGGCTTTTACATGTCTCAAACGTAGCAACTGTATTCACAATGGTTGAGAAACACTAGAATAATCCTATACAGCAAAATAACTATAAGCATGCCTTCAAAAGAGCACTCAAACAGCATTTAAATCACTCCTGTAAGAAGTAACACAACTTGGTAAACAACAAATTTGCCCCATAATTCCATTGTGCCCCTCCCCCAAAAAGTAATATACTTGGAAAACAAAAACTGTGCAACCTGTTAAAGAACCTTTTGTTTGAAAGAAGTCCTGCACTTGGAAATCTAAGCTGCCCTTTCTGAGGATTTTATGAAATTTTTTTTATTGCAAGTATGACTATTGAACACTAATCATCTGTTCAAATGTATGCACTCTAGTGTACAGCAGAACAAGTCTACAACAGTCAGTCTCTCTGAAATGTTATACACTCTGTATACAAATTATGCAATGGAAAATGGGTCATAACAACACTGCCAATCGCTACCCACAGAAGGACATTAATATTTGTCATTTACTGTACAGATATGCTAAATGTGGAAAATGGGTCAAAACAGCACTGTCAATCGCTATCCACAGAAGGACATTAATATTTGTCATTTACTGTACAGATATGCTAAATGCTCTATGTTGGTATGATTACTTATCGAATTGCAATACAGTACAACTTCAGTAGTTAATTCTTTCAGAGAATACCGCAGTACTGCTCATGTCATTTAAAGTATTTATGTGGAGCCTGAAAAGTACAGTACTACTTGTGTAAGACATTAACAGCACATATTCCCGACATCAACATTAGTTACATGTTGTTAGCAGGACTGGAATCAGTAGTGCATGCCAGCAGCTTGGGAAGACCTAACTAGTACATGCATTGCTAAAAACTGTTAACACACAGTTATTTTAAACAATGGACTTTGCCTAAATACTTAACACATTCTACTCTACCATACATTCTCTAAGAATCATTTGAAAGTATAACAGCGATTTAAAAGACAAAAATAAATATTTACAAGTTTGGCAGACCCTGCAGCCAAACACAGTACAAGGTGATTCTTATCATACGAATGATCTAACCAAAAGTAATGGAAATATAATGTTGGATAGTTTAAGTACATCTAAGATTTTCACTACTTAAGCCCACTAAGCAAAAATATCTCGGTTATCAGCCCCAGAGCTAAAAGATAATGGACATGTACTGAGATGCACATTTTTGCTAGTGTTGACTCATGAGCTCATTAGTAGCTCATAAACTATGCTAAATTGCCAAGTCATCTTGCAGATACTGCAATTCAAAAAGGTATAAATACAAAGTGTGTGTGGGTGGGGGGCGCGGGGGGCTTGACCATGAAATGGTTGGTAAAAACATGTACTTTTTTACACAGATTCCATACACAGTTTTAGTGAAAATTTGCACAACAGCAGGGCACAAACATTTGGCATCAAACCCATACCAACCCAGTATGCAGCTAAATTGCAAAACTAAAGTACCACACAGGTGGTCTTGTTACTTTTAGTATCCCCTCTAGCTTTCTTTCTGAAAGAGTAGCCCATTCAGTCCACAGAAAAATCTTACATTAGCAACTCATATTAGAACCGTATAAATGACAAGCTACCTGGTCCAGCTTCAGTACCAACACCTGTTATACAATGTGGCAGTTTCATACAGTACTGAGTATAGTCTAAAGAACCCTTACATGCAATAACTTCTGTCCTGTCCTGGGTCAAAACAAACAAACAAACCAAACCACACACCTTTAAAACACAGAAAACGATTGGTAGCAAAGTCTACTTAGGAGATGCCATATTTGGGATATTGAGTCTGGTATACAGTTAAAAACATTCAAAAGTTATATTGGTGTCCTTTTTGCACAAGTACCACCCAAAAGTGCTTTTTCATGATAAAACATATCCATTAAAATTCCATGTTTACATAATACATTAGAATACATGACTGAAAATAGACTACTGCCTAGTATACAAATTAAAATTACCTCATTCTGAGCTTTGGAATTAAAATCTTATTTCAAGCATACCTCTCAACCTCTTAGAGCAAGAAATCTGGACAAAGGCACCAAAACAGGGACACTTTTTAAATATTGCTCTTAAAAACTTAGAATCTTGATAGACAAACAGACTTTCCATTAGCATTAATTTTCTTAAGGATATGAAGTCGGAAGATCAAATGGCTGCCATTATTTTCTGACTTCAGTCCTCAGTGATTTGCAAAAAAACACACACAATTTTATGAGAAACAGGCCCAAAACATGAGGAAAAAATGTATACAGTTGAGAAGCCATGTTTGTCGTGAGCATTTTAAATGCTTTGCCACTTTCATAAAATAATTTAATATCAATATTCATTGCATCTATTAATATGCCCCCATGATATGATGCCTAAATTGCTGCATCTTTTTACCTACATAAAAATAACTATAGTCACATAAAGGAATGTAAACACTAGATAACACTATTTTTTTGTTATTTGTTAAACTAGGTAAGCCCACTAGAAATAAGAGTTTCCTTTACAACATTGACCTAGGAGCATCATCTGGTTTGGTGACTTGCTCAGTGTCGTACAGAAGGCAAATGCAGGCCAAGGGAATTGAGCTCTGTGGTATAGGGATCTGCTTAAGCTTGCTGCCTTACTCGTCTGCACTGACTGCCAATCAAATAAAAAAAAACTTTAAAAGTAAATGGTCCTATGTCTGGATGCCTACAATTACATCCAGTTTTAACATATTCACATCATTTGCATTTGGGTTGCTGGATGATATAATGATCAACAGTTAAGGTGTCAACCTCACGACCAAAGTACAGGGTTTGATTCTCTCCTTTTTCACTGAGATTGCATAGGCTTAAAATGGTCCACAAGGGCAGCTAACCTACTACTTCTCATGAACCTACGTACAGTGCCAGTGACATTAATGATGTGTACCTCCCACAAGATTTGTAATACATAGTAAAGGGTTTGGCATAGTGGTTAATGTGTTTATCTCACAGACAAGAGGTACAGGGTTTGATTCTCATCAAAAGAAATTGGTCAAGTTTAAAATAGCCAGCATGGGCAACTAGCTTAGTACTTGCCTACAAAGCTATCTGGGGATTAAGAGTTGTTATAATGGCTAAGCTGTTTATCTCACAAAACACTAGGTACAGGGTTTGATTCTCACCAAAAGAAATTGGACAGGCTTAAAATGGCCCACATAAGAAACTAAACTAGTACTTACTTATGAACCTACTTAAGGATTAAGGGTTGGTATAAATGGTTATGGTGTTTTCCTTACACCCACAAGGTACAGGATTTGAGTCTCACTAAGAAAAACTAAATAAGTTTAAATAGGCTACAAGGACAACTAACCTAGTAATTAGCTATGAACCTATATGTAATATTCAAATGTGTAAATAATATGTTGTTTTAAGAAAAAAAACTCTTTAAAAGTTCTGTTTCACTAGGCTGTTACCAGCAATATTGATTTTATTTTTAACACCTTTATTAAATCATCACTTAAGACATAAGACTAGGAATAACAAAAATGTACTGCTCAGGTTAAGCGTCTCAGAGGTACAAACATAATGACCACAAAGATATATATATATATATATATATATATATATATATATAAAAACCACAACAGACTACCAACATGGCCGATATTATAAATTCTAGACCATTTATTCAAACACAGTTAAAAGTTAACAAAAGGGCTTGGCTTCTTCAGACTTACATCTGGACAAAATCCTAAACCTTCTGGACTTCGTTGATTACTTGGGAGCCATACATATCCTTTCCAATTGTTCTATTGTAAATTGTTTTTCCAATCTCTCTTCAAATCTTTTCTAACCTCCTCTGACCGATTCTAATAGTTATCATGCAATATTTTACATGCCCTACTAATTATCCTTTTAACAGCATCTTCTCTTCTACATTTAACCAAAAACATTACCTGACCAGGTCTTTCACTCTCATTACCTGACCAGATCTTTCACTCTCCTCTCCCTTTATCTTTGTCTATATTCCGATATCAATTCCTTGTAGGGAGGCAGTCTCTAATCTACTGTCCAAACTTCTTGGCCACATCCCACTCCAATATATTTCTCTTTCTGCATATTTCCTTCTAATACCTTGGTTCCTTTGTTAGCTTTCTACAGTAAATTCCACCCCCTTGCTTATTTGTTGTACTATTACGTTCAGTCAACCCTATTAGCAAAATCCCCTTTCTCCATTCCGGTGTTGGCTTAGTTCTTCAAATGCTTTCTACAATTTTATGAACTATACATTTATATTGTATTCTGTATGTTTACTATTCTTCTTAAAGACCTGCATCCAAAATTCCACTTTTGCATATCTTGAACTCCCCTACTGATTCATCATCCCTTTCCACTTTGAATTATAACCTTCTGCTTTTGTTATATATATGAGCCTTAACTGTGTACCTTTAAAATCTATCTTCAAATCAGGTAATCCCAAAACATCTTGTTCTACAGGGAGCATCAATTTATCCCCCATAACTCTTGCCCTCTTCCTCCCCAAGATAAATTCCTTCAACTTCTAATTATAGTCCAGAGTTTCCTGGATGGTTGATAAAAATATGCCTGACCTGTCTATAAAACTAAAGGGGCTAAACATTTTTACTGCTTGTATCTTATTCTCCAAAAGACTTTCCAGACTTTCAGATTTTATATTACCCTTTCCTTTAGTCTTTTTCCACATATCCTTAGCTGAAATAACTGAAGCCTTTTTAATCCATTTTCTTAAATACTTCATCTTATCATGCCCCCATAAATATGGGTATTAAATTAACCAATTCATGTGTAGGTACCCAACTTAAGATTATTGCCT